>NW_027397118.1:918891-952748 GCF_003265705.2 Callorhinus ursinus | reverse complement strand
TATCTTGTGTTGAAGACCTGGTTCCAATAGTTCTCAGAAAATTGCAAAATTCATACTTTGTTTTCTTGGGACTAACTTAATTTATTTGAAATCTACAACACATGAAGAACAAAATCAAAGAGCGTCAACTTTCCATCACCTCAACTAATGATCTAATAAAGTTGTTCCTAGTAGATGTGTGTGTATATGTATATTTGACTTTGACTGGTCGAGAAAGTGAGAGAGGGAGTCAGAAAAACAGGCAGAAATGGAAAGAAAACGAGGCTGAAATTTGGAAGACGATTCCTCCCTTACTTATGGGAACATCTAGAAAATACCGGTTACCATACCACTAAGGTATCAATCAAGTTAATTCTCTTAATTATGTCCCCAAGTGACAAAACTAGCCAGTGAGTCAACATCATAAAAATCCTTCCTTCACAGGTGTTCACTGGTCCCTTCTGGGCCAGGCACCGTTCTAGAGGCTGAAGAGACTGAAGATAGTGTGACAAGCAAGACAGATGACTCCTCTCCTCATGGAACATACATACGTTCCAGTGAAGGACCAGAAAACAAATAAACGTATGGCATGCCTTTATGAAAGCCGTAATAAACAATTTAAAAAGCAGAGAACAATTTTTAAGTAGAGAGAAAAGAGGGTGTGCCATTTTTGATGAGAAGGAGTTTTCTGGAGAGGTGACATTTAAGCAGTTAACGTGAATTAAGTGAGGGAGACAGACATGCAAAGACCTGGGCATGAGGATTCTGGAAGGAGCAGACAGTGAATGCAAAGGGCCTGCAGTTGGGACAAGCTTGCATGTTTGAGGAAGAGCCAGAAGGTTTGCTGTGGCTTGGCAGGGCTGAAAGGGGTGAAGAGGAGGGAATGAGGAGGAGGTCAGGAAGATGGGCAGAGCCACACCCCATGGGGTATGACAGGGATGCCATGTAGACTTCATTCTCCATCAAAACCCGAAAGGGTGAGTTTAGCTACTCTGGGTCAGTTGAACAACCACAGGCTAAGTGTCAGTAATAGGCAAGGCTCTGAGGGTACCAGGCACTATGGGGAAGGAAAGATATTCACAGTGATCGTAGAATAAGGAAATGTGATAAATATGACAAGGAAGTTACACTCAAAGGGCTTTGCCTTTGAACCCTGAGATAAGGTGGGTATTTGGGCAGATAGAAACGGGAGAACTTCATTCATTCATTCATTCATTCAATCCATCGATATTTATGGAGTGGCCAAGCACTATGCAATTAGGCTATGAGAATATACAGCTGAACAGAAACAAAACAAGGTCCATGCCCTTGTGGAACTTAGGGTCCATGAGTCATCCAGGCAAATATAGTTCTGACTGCAGGGAGTCAGATACAAGAGAGGCTCAAGGTGGACTCACCAAGGATTATCAGAGAGACCTCTCTGGAGAGGGCATGCGTGGCTGGGAGCTGCCTGGGAGAAGGGAGTTGGGGTCAAGAGCTTTCTAAGTGAAGACAATGTCAATTCAAAAAACCTGTGATTCAAGGACTCAGAAGGACAATGATGGGAAGCATGACCCGAGATGAGGTTGGCAGGGGGTATATCAGGGTCCAGCTGTGATGCAGAGCAATGGAAAGACCATGAAATGGTTTAACGCAAGGTGAGGGTAATGACATAAGACTCACATACCGAAAAACTCACTCTGGAGTATGGAGAGCAGATGAGGGGAAAGGACAGGTGAAATTAGGAAAATCAGATGATGGCTGCTGCAGAAGCCTAGGGAAGGAGAGAAGTTGCTGGTGGAAGTGACAGTAGAAATGGAAGGGAAGAAAAGCGATCAGGTTCAAGAGAGAGATTAAGGAGGTTGTGATAGGTCTCAGGCTTGTGTTAGATGTGCCAATGGGACTTGTTAGCCACTTTGTGAGCAGAAGTGACATGTGGCAATTCCAGGTGGAAGCATTAGGAGCCAGTCAGGGTATGATTGCCCACACTCTGTCTTTCCCTTTGAATGACATTTGTCATCATTTCAAATGGCAGCCACTTATATATCCTGGGTACCTCGTGCAGAGCCCCCGGGTGACCCGCTGGATATGTAGCGTGAGTCAGACTTCAATTTCTGCCAGCTTAAGTCTTTGAGGTCCAGGATTGCTTGTTACTGCAGCGTAACCCAGCCTATGCACCCTAAAAAAAGAAATAAGAAGGCATGACAGGAACACAATTGTGAGGAATGAGAATGGAAACGACAATTATCCTAAGCTCTCCAGCACGTATTTTCAGGCTGTTTTCAAGCACCACTCAGCACTCCGAGGGAGTCCCCTGCTCCTTGTCCCGTCCAAATTCAATCTGATGCGATCCGGTGTGACACAGAGGAAAGCGAATCTGTCTTTGGCAAATGTGGCCTTCAATGGTAGCAAAGTGCTTTGAAGATGAAAAGTTCTCTGTGAGTGCCAAGCATTATTATCCTGCATCAGATGTCAGTGTGCACTTAAAAAAAGAAAAAGATTCAATTAAACTGCCTTGCCATTGTTTTATGATACAACCATCAGACATTTTCAAAAGGGTCAAGTCATGACAGGAATATTTTAACTCCTAGGAGGAGGAGAGGGTAATTGGAGTGGACTGGAGGATGAGCCAGGCACTGAAAAACTGTTCAGTTAGCATGAGATTCATTGGCAAGAGTGGCCACATTAGAGAATAAGGGTTAAGTGTGCTTGGTTAAGGAGCCCAAGGGGTACGGAACTTGGTCCCTGGATCTGAGGCCGTGGTGTCTGGTGTGTGGGCGAGTGAGGCAGAGACAACCCACCGTGGGCGTAAGGAAGCAGGGAGGGACACAGACGCACACACTCATGGTCACTGCTGTTTCTTGTACATCAGTCTCAGATGAAAGAGTCAGGGAGCTAAGAAGCTGAGCCTCAGCCCCATGACCCCCACTTCCCGTTTACTACTGGGCTACAACAGTCCTTCAGTGCTGGGCATCTGCGTTCCAGAAGAGATGGAAGAGGTTGTGGAGGTGGACAGCCTGGAGGCGAGGGCACGCTGGGGACTGTAGGGTGGCGCCAAAGGGGCAGGCATCCTCTGGTGTAGTATTAAGTGGTCTGATCCTAGGATGCTACCACACAGGGTGGGGAGGGGGCATGTCACAATTTCAATCAGACTACCGCTCAGATGTACAAAGAAAATGTCACTGTTTTCTTTTACATAATTGGTCTTATCATCTCCCCAAACCTCTTGCTGCTGGTTGCGTGTGTTAGGCAGTAGGTTCGGGAATGGATATTGTAAGCTTGCTCATAAAGATGACTCCGTATCCTCAGTTGGAACCATCTCCTCTGAGTTCAGATCATTTCTTGTGGTCCTCGCGTGTGTGACACTGGAGGGAAGGGACCCCTTATCTGCCCCGTGCCTTCTGAGTACTTGCTGGCACCTGCTGGTGTCAGCTCTGCCCCCAGGACCAGAGCCCCCGCCCAGCGATCTATCCCATCTGGACAGTCAAGGTGTTGCTCGTGGGGAGAATGTGGCCCCAGCGTTTCCCGCTGAGGACGGCAGTCAGGGCTTCCCTACCTGGCCATGCCTTGCATTTTCCTCTCACGGCTCCCCTGCCAGGAAGGGGCTTTCCATTTCCTCTTCTTGTCTGCAGGGACGACTCCTGACTTATCTCATCTTCCTTCCCAAGGTGGGATTCACCCTTCATTGGAGCAAGTATGGTGGAATGGCTGTGGACAACGTGATTTATAGAGGACTTGGATGAAAACCACAGGCATTTAATATTTTTAAAATATTTTCTCCATCACAAGAGGTGCATTCCTTTAGCCTAAGGCTTATTTCGTCAAATAAAATGCAGATATGCCTAGGAGATGGCAAGCAAAATCTCTTCCTTCTAAAACACTATTGGATAATATGAGTTGGTTGTTGGTTCATCTGCACCTGAGACTGCATAAGCCTTGCCATCCACCCATTCATTCATTCATTCATTCGGCAACTGGTCGGCACAGCCCTGGGCACCAGGGATCTCCAACGACCCAGAGGAATATAAAGGGACAAGGACAGTAACTTACAGCAGCTATGAGCAGAGCCACCGGGGATAGCACGGGATGCTCCGGCAATGAAGAACTTACAGAAGGAGATCCGGGAAGGTGACCTGAGCAGGTGACAGGCGGCACGTAAGGACCAGAAGGACTCGTGGAGCTGGTGTGGGGTGGACGGGAGAGGCACTCCCAATAAAGCCTGTGTGTGCAGAGGCCTCAAGGTAGAAAGGGGCTTGGCACGTCCCCTCCAGAGTGGCCTCTGGAAATAGGTTCTAGAGGGAAGGAGAGGATGACAGAGGAAAGAAGCTGAGGGAAAGGAACCAGGTGCCGGGGAGGGCACTAACCATGGTCCTCACCTTCGACGCCTCCTCCCTCTAGCCGGCACCCGGCCCACCCTTCATCTGGGGGCACAAATCCCAATCCTCAGAGGCGTTTTGATGCCTTTTTCTGTCGACGCATCAAGGTTAATCTTCTTCTAAATCCTCCCAATACTACCTGCAAAACACTTCCAGGGTCCTTTCACCTCCCTCGGGCCTCCCTGCCTCCACTTTTATCAAACTTTAAGTTTTCAGCTTGATAATTGTCATGACCGCTTAACAGGTGACCCCAAATCCAGTCTGATTCCCCCCCACACCATGGGGCCAGCCAAAGTGATCTTGTCAGTTGCATATTTGATCACGTAGTTCTCTGCTTTGCCCACTTGAGAGGCTTCCCTGCTCGCAGGAGAAAGGAGGATCCCTATCCAGCCCACAAGGCACGGGGAGACCCAGCCGGTACCACTGCACCGGCTTCATGCGCCTGCCATGCTCCCCATCGCTCTCTGCCTCCCAGCCACATTGGCCTTCTCTGAGCTCCTGGAAGGAACCGTGCCGCCACCCACCAAATGCCCAGTCTCCCCTCCACTGCTCCTTCTTCAGAGCAGCCTTCCCCAGTTGCCAGACTCAGTTTCCCCTCTAGCCTCTTACCCCGTCACTCTTCAGGGCAGTGGTCTTATTCTTGTATCTTTATTGAATTAATAACTGTCTACCCCCACTTGATTTTGAACTCCTTGAGAGCAGAGATGATGGTGTGTGACTATGACATAGAGTGAGTGCTAGCTACATGGATATGAGTTGGAAGATAAAAGAAGTATCTGCAATAGGAATGACCAAAGAATCTGGCTGCATCCCCAGCATCCCTGTACATGAAAGACCTCACAACAGCCTGTAAGACCTGACATGGTCTGCACCCTCTACCCCACCTCCCTCCTTTACTGACTTCTGTTCTGCCCCCTCCTCTGGAACACTTAGCTCTGGCCTCACTGGTGTTCCTG
Organism: Callorhinus ursinus; assembly: GCF_003265705.2. NCBI lineage: Eukaryota > Metazoa > Chordata > Mammalia > Carnivora > Otariidae > Callorhinus > Callorhinus ursinus. The sequence goes on along the minus strand of NW_027397118.1, from coordinate 947,458 downwards.
GTGTCCCGGCTTCCTCAGTGTTCCTGCAATGGGCCAAACATGTTCCAGCCACAGGGCCTTTGCATATGATGCTCCCGGAATTCTCTTTCTCTAATAACCATGTGGCTGATTTCCTCTCTTCGTTCCAATCTCTGCTCATATAACACCTTCCCAGGGAGGCCTTCTCTGAGCTCTGCACAAAAAATAACCCTCGCCTCGCAGTGCTTCCTAACCCTCTCTGCTCTGCTTCATTTCCTTCTCACAGCCCTTATCACTTTCTGACATTTATTTTGATGTGTATCATCCATCTCCCCCCACTAAAATATGAACTTCTTGTGGGCAGGGATTTGGTCTGTTTTGTACTCTGCTATATCCCCAATTCTTTTACACTGCCTGGCATGCTAGAGACTCTCAGTAAATGTTTGTGAGTGAGTAAGTGGATGAATCGATAAATGAGTGAATGAAACAATCAATCAATCTTTGGTCCAGAGATGCCCTGGACCCTGAGCTCAAAGACTCCTCTTCCCTTGATCCTGTGGCAAGAAAAATGAAGCTCTATCCCCAGCTGAGCTCTTGAATCTGGGCAGGCTCCAAATTCCCAGCTGCCGATTAATAGCATTCATAATAATCACTAAGTGTTAACTGTATCCCAGCTATTCTGCTAAATGTTGTATCTGTGTGTATAATTCCTATAGTACCACTACGGAAAAGGTAGTTGGAAGCCCCACTTGGTAGCTAAAGAAAATGATATTCAGAGGGGTTAAGTGACTTGCCCCATGTCCCACAGCTGGGATTTGAATGCGCACTGTCGATTTTGAGAGCAGAGGGGTTGGCAAACAATGGCCCCTAGGCCCACCCCAGCCCACTTTTTGTACCACCTGCGAACTGAGAATAACCATTCTCATTTTTAAATAGCTGGGGAAAAAATATGCAACAGGAGGGACCATACCCGGCCCACAAAGCCTGAAATGTGTACTAGAATAAATGTATTGAATTTGCGAATCCCCTGGGTGCTCCCCGTGTGTACCTGAGGAGGTGTAGAGAAGGGATGCATATGCAAGTGGCATTTACTGGGTCCCTCTTATGCTCCAGGCACCAGCTGAGCCCCTTCATGGTTATTCTTCTAGCATGTCCCCTCAAAGCTTTGCTGCAGATAGGAGGGAACAGAGTCCTGGAGACGAAGTGACAGGGACCAGGCCAAACGTTAAGAGACAGAACCGGATGTGCAATCACAAACTAATGGCTAGAGAGGCCTCTAACATTCATCCATTACCAGCAACTTGTTTTATGGTTTCAAAACAGAAAGTGACCCCAAGTCCCAGGGAGGCCCGGGGAGGCCCGGGGAGGCCCCAGGGCAGCCGGGTTAATGCTGCAACCCTATTGCAATCCCTCAACCAGAGGTTTACCCCAGTGACATCGGCCCTTCCCTCCCCGCCCTCGTTTCCAACTCCTGGGGTGTCTTCCCCAGCCCACATCCAGCCCGCTTCCTCTCCCATCCTGACCTTCCTCCTCACCCACCGCTGCGTGCCTGCCAGGACGACTCCAACTACAAATTAAGCGAAGGGGAAAACTGTATTGATATGATCTGAGTGAGGGAAGCACAAAGGCCCCCGTTTCCTCTGCACATTATACAGGAAGATCTGGGCCACGTGGGGCGCAGGCACGGGGCCTTTTGATGTCTGCCTTTCTGCAAGTAACAAGCAGGAGGACATGGGAAGCCTCCACCTCCTCCATGCAAACTCTCAACAGCAGGTTTCCAATCATGCTTGCAACAATCCAGAGATGAAAAAAAAGAAAGAAAGGAAGGAAGGAAGGAAGCCAAGAAGGAGGAGAGAGACAATTGTTGTTTAGAGAGCTTTCAGGACGACGAGACCCTTTAAAACTGAGTACAGGAAACGCCCCCAGCACAGTGCTGGGCTGAGCTCCTGTGGGGGCATCCACAGGCGCATGGGCCTGGCTGAGGCCGTTCCAGGTGGGGACACCAGGCCCTCCTCTACACACGTAAGCTGGGACTTCTGAGAGCCTGGCCCAGGACGCTGCCACCCACCAGCTCCCGTACTCACTTTCACCAGCCAGGTCACCTGGTCTGTAAATATAAACATCCGGAAACCCTCATGCCTGACTCTGGTATTTGTGGTTCAATGCGTGACATGGGCCACAGATCATGGCCACCTTTAAGTGCTAAGGGGAAGCATTAGTCGATTGATCTCTCTCTCATTCTCCCAATATTTTTATTGCAGTGAGGTGGGAGGCTAATGTGTGGCTCCCAAATCATCTTGGGCTTATTCTTCTGTAGCATTAGAAGTTCTGGAATATTCCAAGGTGCCAACTGGAGATCAAAGCTCTTGTACCATTACGACACCTTCCTGCCTTCATTCGCCACATTGGCCAAAAACATTATTTAGGAATTACAGAAGAAATATATACAGGCAAGAAATAGCAATAGGCTTTTCCTTCCAGGAGGTAGGGAGGTTGAGTAAGATGCACTAGTCTCTTCTCTTAGTTGAATTATTTGTAGCATGATTTTTTTTTTAATCTTAATATGCCAACAACTCTATTGTCATTATTCTACAGGTGGCAGAACTAAGGCTCAGCAAAAGTAATTGAGTTGCCCAGAGATCATAGATTTTTAAGTGATGGAGCCAGACATCCAGCCCAGGGCTCTCTGATTTTAAAACCTGCGCTCCTTCAGAAATATCCATTCATATGCATCTTAAAATGGCCATGTGGGCGTGCATGGTTGGCTCAGTGGGTTAAGTGTCCGATTCTTGATTTTGGTTCAGGTCATGATCTCAGAGTCATCAGACTGAGCCCTGCGTAGGACTCTGCTTGGGATTTTCTCTCTCCCTCCCCCTATGCCACTTCCCCCCCAATAAATAAATAAAATCTGTTTTTAAAATGTCCACGTAGCCCCCTCACTGACAGCCTGTGCATTGAAAGGGTCCATTTGATGTTCTTCAAAAATGATACCAGAGTAACTTGGACTTGGCACCTGCCTGGGCTTGGACGTGTCAACATTATCCACAATGTCAGCAAAGTTGGAAGGTAAAGGTCTTCTGCTGTTGACATACATAAGTACCAGCATGCTCTGTACTCAGATCTATTTCCCCATCCTTGACCTCAAGCCTCAACTCCCTGGACTTATATTTCCACCTGACTACTCAACAGTTTGGCTTGAATCTCAAACTCAACATGGCCAGATCTACAACCTTGACATTTCCCCTCCAAGCCTTCTCCCTGGCCATCCCCCAGGTCTTTCTTATCCCAACAATGGCACCACCACTCATCTGGTCAATCTAGCCAAATGTTTTAGAGATATCTGTTTGATGAGTCCAGGAATTTGAGCCCAGATCCTGCCCCAAGGGACCAACTGATATGAACCCATGGATGCAGAGTGAGCAACTGGAAAGAATGGGTGGGTGGGACGGGCCTCCTGAGACCAATCATGCAGAGAGGTGACTGCACAAGAGAGGAGAATGTGGGTTTCTAAGAAAGAATGCCTCAGTAGGAGCCTTTAAACTTCTAGGAGGGAAGAAAGCTTCCAAGGAGCCATTTGGGTCTCTCAGTCAAAGCAAGGCCTTGGTGGGAGCTCTAGAGTCTAAACTTTCCGAGTACTTTCTCTGTGCCTGGCACTGCCTACATGTTCTGACCACTGTCCATCTATTAACTCGTTTAGTCCTCACAATAACACAGGGAAGGGGAAGGTTTATTTCTCTCCCATCTAAAACTTCCAGGGTTGGTGGTTGGGGTTTGATTTGGTCCTCCTCCCTGCTGGGGACCCTTGTGCCTTCTATCTTATTGCTCTGCATCATTCGAGGTGGCTGCAGGAGCTCCAGCCCTTATGAACAGTTCCAGCCTGCAGGAAGGAGAAAGCCACAAAGAAAGGAAGATGTAAGACAGGGTCTCTAGTGAGGGCACCCTCCAGAAGTTGCACATCCCACCTCCACATATGACCACTAGCCAGAACGTGGTACTGTAATCACACCTAGCTGCAAGGGAAGCTGGACAGTGCATCTTCCAGGCAGCCAAAGAGCCCTTTAAAAAAACCAGGGGTCTGTCTTGTGGAGGGAGAACAGAAAACCTATTAGGGACAGTAAGGGAACTCTGCCCCACAGATTGAGTAAGCTGACCTGGAGCACCCCAGAGAGCCTTGGGACTAGTTCAGAGGTATATCAGTTATCTGTTTCTGCATAACAGTTTTATCCCCACACTTAGCAACTTTAAACAATGCATGCTTTATGTCACGCAGTTTCTGAGGCTCAGTATCTATAAGCAGCTAAGCTGGGTGGCTCTGGGTCTCTCAGGAGGCTCTCGCAAGCAGCTGGGGCCGCTGTCATCTGAAGGCTCAGCTGGGGATGGGGGTACCCACTTCTAGGCTCCCTCACATGGTTGTTGGCAGGCCTCAGCTTCTCACTGGCTATCAATTGGAGGCTTTAGTTCTTTGCAGGCTGGATCTCTCCTTAGGCCTTCTCACAGCATAGCAGCTTGTTTCTCCAGAGCCAGAGATCCAAGGGAGGGAGGCGGGGGAGGAAGAGAGAGAGAGAGAGATAGAGTGCACCCAACATGGAAGCCAGGCTTTTATGACCCATTCTCCGACGACATACACCATTACTTCCACCAGTTTCTTTTGGTCACACAACCCTACCCTGGTGCAAAGCAGGAGAGGACTAAGCAAGAATGTGAATATCGGGAGTTGGGAGCTCGGTGGACCATCTTGATGCCTGACTACCATCCGTGGGTAGGTAAGGGATTAGACACAGATCACCCACAGAGAGAGAGTGTCTTGAAGCCTGAAGACTGCACGGGTTGAAGAAGGCTCACTGGCCCTGGACAGCAGATCAAAGGGTAAGGAGTTCAATAGAATATTCCTTGGGATTGTCCCCTCCCGCCCCCCACCCCAGTACCTACCTGATCACCCCTAAGGAATAAACCTTTTTACCAGTTCAGGGAGAAAGACAGTTGTTTTTTTTGTTTTTTTTTTTTTTTTACTAGCACAGAATGAGCAGCACTGGTACCCACAATACATTACCCTCAAGCCTCCCCAGATGCGAAGGCAAGACCACTGCATGGCTAAACATCCTAGCGAAGTATGGAGAAGTGAACTCACAGAGGGTTTAAGCAGCTCCTGTAAGACTGCTGCTCACCATTTGAACTCACTAATATGGACAAGCCAGTCATTCCAGAGACTGACAGTCTCCATTGGCTCATTAGCCAAAACTGGGAACCCAATACCATATAGAAGGTATGTCATTATAGAGGCAATGAAATGCTCGCCTCCATAGCCAAATGCCAACATGTAGGCCTTCGTGCATGGATATCTTAACTCTTTCAGCAGGGGGAAAAAAAATCTTTAATCTTATTTTCTCTCAAGCCCAGGGGTTACTCAGGAAGCCAGCTTCCGTGACTTTTCCACAGAGGCTAATTTGTCCCCCATTGCCCAGAACTGGGGGACAGGGTGGGGTGGGGAGCACAGTGGCACGCAAAACACATTTGCTGGAGACAGGCAGCCATTGAACTCGACCTTAATATTCTAGTCCATGAGCCAGTACTTACACTAGAGCCTGGTTTAAAAAAAAATAAAATAAGGAGCACAAAGGCACGCAAAACACATTTGCTGGAGACAGGCAGCCATTGAACACGAACCTAAAATTTCAATCCCAGGACCCGGAACTACACTAGAGCCTGGTTTAAAAAAAAAAAAAAAAAGGGCAGGAAAAAACCCACACACATTCTTTCAATTTCTAAAGGGAAATTTGACTCGAGCTGCAGAACAAAGGATGAAGAAATAGAAGTAAAAGAAAATCAAAGAAAAAGTGATTTGGATTCAAGGGGATCAGATGTTTCATTTATTGCAGGTTGGAGACCTTCAATCAGTCAAATGAAAGGAACATTTGTATTAAAATACCTACGAGGCAGAGAGAAAAGCCTTGATCGGGCGCGGGAGAGTGAAGTTACAGCAATCTTGCTGAGAGATATGAACCCACCTTCGAGGCTATCTGTTCCCAATATTGGAGGTTTTCTGTGTTACGAACCTGAGATGAAAGGTAGTCGTTTTAACGTCTGGGTCTGGAAGCCAGACGTTGAAATTAGCAGCATTCTCAAGGTGCGTGCTGGAGGGCCAGGGAGCCCAAGAGGGGGTGAAAATATAGTTGCTTGATTAAGATGAAAAGATGTTAATGTAACACTGAGGGCCTGTCACCTATGCAGGCAGGCAGTGAACAGGAAGTATGAAAACACCTTCTACCAGATGGGAAGGGGCAAGGAAAGAGCACTAGACTGGGAGTCAGGGGACCTGGGATGTAACCTCTAGGATGGTAGCTCCATGATGATGGGACTTGGCCTGCCGGGTTCACAGCACCAGGCATATAGGAGGTGTCCCATGGATAGACATCAAATGAATGTATGAACGATTAAGTGAATGTGACCTTGGGTAAACCCTTCTCCTTTGGGGCGTAAGTCTTGCAAACGAGAGAGGGTTTGACAAGCTGCAGATTTTCCCAGTGGGATGGGTACCATGATGGTTGGGTACCATCTGAATGGGATTGGGTGATAAACATGAATATGGCATTAAATCATATTGACGCACAGAGAGAGAAAGGGATCACTATTGAACTACCCTTCAAGCTTTCTGAGTCCCTGTAAGAGAAGGTCTCAGTCTAGAGGTACCATGACTTTAACACCGCTCTTCTGTTTCTAAACCTCTTTTCATCATTGTAAGAGGGGAGGCCTCAGACTCCATCTCTCCTCAGGCATGGCTTCCAACTAAAATTAATAACATGATTTCTTTCCTTTGTATTTATTTTTATAGTTACTTATTTATGGCAAGTGGTAATCGTTTTTCCGTTACAGGACTGATTTTCTTTAAGGTTTCTTCGTCAAACAAAAGTATAGTTCAATAATAGAAATAAATAGTTCAAGAGGGATGCAGATATGGCAAACATCTTGATGGGGAGACTCGAATGCCTTAGGCTTGGGAAAAACTGTCCCAGCTGACCTCCAAGGTGCCTTCTGGCAACACTGACCGTGTGACCAATCTAAGACTACACACCTCTGGTTTGTGGAGAGCAGAACCAGCTGTCTCCAGCAGGGGTAGGTGTAGCCAGAACTTTAGGAGGATAGGTCCATTCATTCAATAAATATTTATCAAGGGCATTCTATGTGTTCGCTGCTGTTCTAGGTACCAGAGATACAACAGGGGGGAGAAATAAACCAAAAAATCCTTGCCTTTGTGGAATGTCTATTCTAGTGCTTTGAGACAGGACAGGGACTAGGTCAAGCAAATGAGGCACACCAGCGTGCAAAATCTAAGAAGGTAGCCACTGTCAAGGTCATGCACACCCAGACTTAGCTTGAGCACTAGCGCCACATCCTGACCATGACTTGGTCATCATTATGGGGGCCACAGACTCTGCCCCTGGAGGTTCTGGTGTTTGATCTTGGGTGGGCCCCAGAATCAGTATTTTACCACAGTTTTCCAGATCATTCCATGTCCATCACGATTGAGAACAACAGAGTTATAACTCATTTTTACAGTTTGGCATTTTTCAAAGGCATCTACCTTCTAAAGTCAATCGATGTTTATCAAACGATTTAACTAATAAGTGAATAAGTCAGTAAGTTGCCACTCACCATAATGACAAAAATAGCTCCTTTCCTGTATGTGTTCATCAGGTGTCAGGAGCTGCTCTGAGCTCGTTACACTTGCTACCTTACAGAGGCTCTCAACCATCTGCAGGACAGGTATGATTACCATCATGACCCCATTTTGCAGATGATGAAACAGAGGTGGAGAGAGTCTAAGGAACTTGCCCAAGGTCAGTGGAAGAGTCATGCTCCTAACCACTATGCCCTTCTGCCTCTGTGCCCGAGTCCTTGGGCATGGGGGTCACAGTGAAAGTGAGTGAAGGAGGGGGTCATTTGCACCTTAAAGCTAGCACAGAGAAGTAGTCTTTACTTCTACCAAAATATATGTTCTCTCTTTTCCTCCAAACATGAGGCCCACTCCAGCTTCATTTTGCTTAAAGCCACATGTTAAAGACATGACTGTATAATAGTGTTCCTCTAGGAGGGAAAAAACAACAATGCAGGCCCAATAACCCATAACAACATCCTCCCACCCTAGTGCTGGGGTCATCTTGGGGAATGGTAGGGAGTGTGGTAAACTGAGAAGAAGAGACTATCTAATGTCTCCAGATCTGATTTAGCAAAAGAAACAAGAAATTCAAACTTAGCATGAAGACTCTCAATTTCTATGTGGGCTCCCACTCATAAATACCTGTGTGGGGCAGATACATGCTTTGTAAAATGTGAAAGGCAAAGCTGGAGAAAAAAGTCCCTCAGGGTCTGGTCTAAGATCTTTGTGTCATCTAGGACAAGTACCTGGGTTTCTCTGGACCTTGAATCTAAAGCTGTAAGAACATAAAAAGCATCATTTATTCTTTCTTCAACTTTTAGTGACCATTCTTATATTAATTCTAGTCAATACATTGCTGTTTCCAAAACCCAGATTTGTCAGCATCGTCTGTGGCTTGAAACCTACAATGGCTCCCGTGGACCTCAGGCCAAAGTGGAGCAGGGCGTCCTAGGCTCTTGGCACTTGGACCCTGCCTACCCTTCTGCTCCTGCTGCCCACCCCCCGCCCAGAACATGCCTGGCACTGTCCCACCCCAGGGGGCCTGCCACAGGTTCTTCTAGCTTCCTTGTGTGATCTACCTGCTGCATTTAGCTGTGGACCCATGGCCAGGCTCAAGCACTCCCCCCTGGGGAAGGCTTTTCCTGCTGTCACGCCCCCTGGGGCGCAGCAAACTGGGGAGGCAGAGCTAGAGACTTAAGACCGTGAGGTGGGTGGGGTCTTGAAAGTCAGACAGAGAAAAGCCTTTCTGAAAGGTCACTTTTGCAAAAGCCTCAATCCAGAGAACTCTGTTGCCAAGCATGGAACCCACCCACAGAAAGAAAGAGAAAGCAATTTCACGTGTTGGAAAAAGGCTCAGGGCAGAAGAAATGAAAAACCACCAGTTGGCAGTAGGTGCGACAGAGGTTGAGCAGAAAACCCAGATCGAATGGGAGGCTGGGATGTTTCTGGGCTGCATATGGGCCCCAGCCCTCAACAGGCTGACATTCTTTTCTCCAGGGCTCAGACAGCCACACACAGGGGCCTCCTTCTTGGCCAACAGGCGGGGAGGGGCCGCGCCAAGGCTGGCCCTGGGCTGAGGCGGGTAGGCTGATCATTTCAAGACGGAGCATGTTCCTGGCTATGTCTCCATCGGTCACCAGGGAGGAGACTAACGCCCCCACCAGGGGCATCCCCCCTTTTCTGCCTTGAACATCCAGACCTTCTCCCTGTTAAGCACAGTCTCAAACTCACACCCCAAAATGTCACCCAGCAGGGACAGGATGAACACACGGTGACCACCGCAGGCTGGCCCTCTCCTGCTCAGCTCCAGCTGGCTGTGGCCAGATCCGGTTCTTCCCAGAGACATCAGATATTGGCATTTTCATGGGAAATCTTTTGTTATTAAGATGTTTGCTCAGTTTTTCGAAAATATTGTGCAGTATAAAATACAGAAGGCCACCAGGTCTGAGCCCTGATGCACAGGCTCAGATTAAGCTCAGTTAATTCAGACCAAATAAATATGACCCTTAAGTCTGCATTACTCCCTCTCTTTGGCTGAGAATCGAGATTCTTTCGTTAAATTGGATTTTTCTAAGATCGGGGTATTTGGCTCCAGGGGAGATTGGGGCATCAGTAGGCAACATATCAGCAGGCAATATAGGCCTATCAGTAGTATATTATCCATTAGGCAATCAATAGTATATAGGCAATCAGTAATCAATAGACCATCAATAATATATTATCAGTATATTATCATGAGCATTTTTCTGGCCGTTCCTTGCGCATTTGTATTTTTATCTGAGAGCAGTATCCATAGCATTGTTTTTTGTTTTAAGAACAAGAAGCGCTCTGAAACCTCAGATAGGTTGGACACCGAGCCACAATTTTACAGTTCGGGAAACTGAGGCCCAGAGAGGAGACAGGCTTCTGGGGCCCACAGAGCAGGTTAGATGTCCTGCTCCCGGGCTCCTTCTCCATCTGCCATGGCTTTGCAACCTTGGGCTGCACACCCGCACCGCTGTGTTGGTGTTTTCCCCGGTCCCAAAGGGGAAGCCCACCAGGATGCCAGATGTCCCAGGCTCCAGGGAGCCCAAGGAAAGTGGTCTGCCCGCGATGAGAAGCAGGCCCGGGCTGGGGTGTAATCTGGTCTTCTCATCAGGCCCGACTTTCCGCCCACAGCAGATAAGAAGCCAGTGTGGAGGGTGCTGACGCACACGGTCACACACCTCAGGAAGGGCCCCCCTCTGCGTTCCTTCATCTGGGGGCTGTGGCAGGCCTGCCCTCCCCCTCTCAGCGAAGCCCTGGGACCCCTCAGCCCACGTGTAGGGGGAGGCATCTCTACCTTCGCTGGGTCCTGTCTTTTCAACCTTCCTTCTCTTTCTCGGGGTCCCAGGGTTCCTGGGGGATCTGTGGAACCAAAGCACCTGAAACCCGAATTTCTGCTTTATGGTCTACTCTTCCATCTCCCTGGGGAGCCTGCGGAAGCCCGGGGAAGCCGAACTTCAGTTCTAATGGGGGGATCGCAGGCTGTTCGGCTGAGAGGGACTTCTGGGTTCCTATGGGAGGTTGCGTCTTCAGGGACACCCTTGCTCCAGGTTCTGGTAAAGTTGCCCTGACGCTTGAGGGGACTCTGGCTGACTGCACCTGGCTTGTCTCCCCTGTCCCACGCAGCCCTGTGCCAGCGCAGGACCTTGGCTACATACTCCCCATCTTCGCTTTAAATAGTGTGCACTTACGGGTGGGCAGGGGCTGTATGAGATGAGAGAGAGGGGAGGAGAGGGGGAATGAAGCCCCTACTACGTGCTCAAGTCCTCCCGAGGCCACCTACCCCACGCGGTAACTTAGAGTATCCCCACTTTCCAGATGGAGACCCTGAGGCTGCTCTCCTTCTCTCTCCAGCCCTTTGCCCCCCCCCCCGTGTCCTTCCTTTCCTGTCCCTCCTTTCCCGCATCAACGTCATCTTCCTCTGCTACGTCTGAGCAGGTCTCGGGCTACTGCATGCCCGCGGCTGGCACACAAGCGGGAGAACGCAGACCTGGAACGCGTGTCACCAAGGGGCTCCCAACAGCGGACTTTGTGCTGGGTGGACACATCCAGCCTCGGCAGCTCCTGGGGATTCACAGAACGCCACGAAATCCCAGGGGCGGATGTAGCCCCGGAACGGAACACCGCCCCGGAGTTCAGCAGCCCGGGGGGCGGGGAGAGCCCAAGTTCTGGAGGCAGAGGGTGGGGGGGGAGGGTGCCTGCTGGCGGTACCACCTCAGGCTAAGGGAGCAGCCTGTCTGCACCCGTCAGACGGAGTAGTACTATCTGGTATTAGGACACCAGCCTAGGGTTGTTGGAGGATGAACTCCGATAATGGAGTGTTTGGAAGCTTACAGAGACCACACATGATGCCTGAAATGATTTTATTTATTTTTTTAAGATTTTATTTATTTATTTATTTGAGAGACAGAGAGAGAAAGAGAATGAGCAGTGGGGAGGGGCAGAGGGAGAGAGAGAGAAGCAGACTCCCTGATTAGCAGGAAACCTGACTGACGCGGGCCTCGATCCCAGCACCCGGAGATCACCACCTGAGCCTAAGGGTCGTCGCTTAACCAACCGAGGCACCGAGGGGCCCCCTGAAATGATTTTAGATGATACTCAGACAGGGCATTAAATAGCATTGACTCACACCGTAAGTACCTAAGGTCTTTTTTTTTTTTTTTTTTAAGTAGGCTCCACACCGAGCGAGGAGCCCGATGCAGGGCCTGAACTCACAACCTTGAGATCATGACCTGAGTGGAAATCAAGAATCAGATGCTTAACCTGACTGAGCCTCCCAGGTGCCCCCATTATGTCTTTTTTATCTCCCTTTGGACCCTCCTAACGACATCATGGACATCTCTGTTTGATGGCAGTGTGTCTTTAACACCTAACACAGGCTGAGTATTTTTGCTGTTTCCTTCACGTTTTAACAAAGAGAGAGTACACTTTAGTCTATTCCAGGCAGCGATACAAAGGCAGAATTTAAGAAATAGTTTCTTTTGATTGAAATGATTTGCATGGTTCCTAACTACATGTCTATTTACATAGTGACATGGAATTTGCTTTGTAAATCAACAGATCTAATTCTGAAAAGCAGGTCCATTGAAAGGAGAAAAAAATCACTAAGTAGATAAGTTTCAATGACACTCAGATATGACCAAATTTATAAAGGGAGCCACAAGGGAAGGAAGTTCTGGAATCATTGAGATAATCCATATCAGGGGGTTAGCAGAGTGATTATGATTGCTGTTTTTCGGTGTCAATTCAAGAGGTGCCACGATCCTGAGAAGCAGGACAGGTTCCAGACCCAGGCCCCCTCCCCCATCCCCTCCATTACAGCGACTCGGGCTGAAGAAGAAACTGAGAGATACTCAGGCTGGCGCCAGGACACGAAGACTCAGCCCAATGGCCTCAGTCACCCTGCGAAACAGGTAGGACAAGCTGGAAGGCCTTTCCAACTCTGGAGATGAGACAATCCTTGCTTGTTTAGTCCCTCATTTTTCGCTGATGTGTTCAAAGCCAGATTCTCCAATGAGACGTGATCTTTATGTAATGTAGCCCTGGGCTTCTGCTGAGGAACATCACTACAGAAAGTTGTTCGATGCAGAAGGATCTCCAGGGTCAGGAAGGCTCACCTTTCTGAGCCTCGATTCCTCGTCTGCAAAATGTTTTTCCTGGTAATACCAACCTCATAGGGATTATAGATTCACTAAGATATATAGATTCTCACAAAGTGTGGGAACATTACCCTGAGATGCATGTCAACGGTGCATGGACAAAGCATTAAGTAATTAATATTCACTCGAGTTTCTCTGTCGCACCGAGGGGAAGTCTCAGTTTGGTAATAACATGGCTTGAACACTCCTCTGACACTTGCCAAATAACCCTTCATTGAGGCAGAGAGCAAGGTCTTGGGCTCTTGCCAGGCAGCGAGGTCCAGCTGGGATCCTAGCAGCATGCTTAGAGGGATGTGAAGAAAATGTCCTCAGGTGAGCCCTGGGAACAGAACAGAAGCCACGGGGACAGCGCCATTTGAGATGGACCCTGAAGACTGAGGAATATTCCTCAGGCAAAGCAGGCTTGGAACAGCATACGGGCATGAGGAAGGGCAATCCCCCTGGAATCAGGGGGTCTTACCTTACTTTGTGACGCGGAGCTCTCCAGTGAGGCCTATGAATCCCTTTACAGGGTATGTCTTTTTTAAAAATGTGATATGAAAATATCTGTATTGTTCCCAAGGATTTTTAAAAATTGTGATAAAATATACATAATATAAAATTTACCATTCTAGCCATTTTTAAGCATAGGGTTAGTGGCATGAAGTACTGTTGTAAACCATAACTACCATATCCATATTCAGGACTTTTTCCACCTTCCCAAGCTGAAACTCTGTTCCCATCAGACACTACCTCCCTCTTCCCTCTGCCCCCAGCCCCAGCACCATCCCACTTTCTGCTTCCATGAATTTGACTCCTCTTAGTACCTCATCTGAGTGGGATCACACAGTATTTGTCCTTTTTTTAATGTTTTTCTTAAGATTTATTTATTTATTTATTTGACACACACACACACACACACACACACAGAGAGAGAGAGAGAGAGAGAGAGAGAGAGAGAGAGAGAGAGAGAGAACAAGCAGGGAGAGAGGCAGCGAGAGGGAGAAACCGGCTCCCCACTGAGCAGAGAGCCCGATCAGAGAGCCCGATGCGGGGCTCCATCCCAGGACCCTGGGATCATGACCTGACCCGAAGGCAGACGCTTAACTGACTGAGCCACGCAGGCGCCCAGTATTTGTCCTTTTGTGCCTGGCTCATTTCACTCAGCGCCATGTCCTTGCATTTCATTACAGAGTAACATTTTCACAAAGATACAAAAAAAAAAAAAAGGACTACAAAGAAAACAAATTCTGTTGACTGACCATTATCCAAATAATTTTAAAAGATACGATAATTTATATGCTTTTGATGAACCTTTAAATAACATGATGTAGAAGTGGGTCGCAGTAGTTCTAATTTCAGGATAGTAATGAGTCTATTACAAGATATCTTATAAGTACTGTCACCTGGCATTAAATATCTATGATATCTATGGATGACGAAGACACACAAGTCACAAGTAGCAATGCTGATACAGTTGTGGTTTGTTGCCCGAAGGAACTTTCCTTCGAAACGGAAGGAAATGCTAGTTTTCAGTTAGAAATTCGCACCCCAAAAAATGTGTATGTACCATCGCTGTGTGCAGGTGTGTGTGCGTAAATTTTTCCCAAGCAAGCTCATGCGCTCCCTGAATTCTTCCCGTGGATCTTCCAGGGTTCTTCTGCTCCATGAAACCCAAGTTAATGGGTTAATGAGCTCCACCCGAAAATGGGCGTTTTTATTTTCTGCAGGCTATTTATTTTTTAAAGATTTATTTGCTCATTTTAGAGTGAGCATGTGGGAGTTGGGGGAAGGGCAGAGGGAGAGAGAAAAGGAGACTCCCCACTAAGGAGGAATCCCCATGCAGGGCTTGATCCCAGGACCCTGAGATCATGACCTGAGTGGAAATCAACAGTCCAATGCTCAACCCATTGAGCCACCCAGACGCCCCTCGCCGCCAGCTTGTTTCAGTCTTGGCTCTGAGGTGGGGCAGAGCCAGATTCTCCCCACTTCCACCTGACCCCAGAAACTGACCCACTGGCATGGACAGTGGGCTGGTCTCTGAACACCAAACAACCTTACTTAACCCCCCACCCCCGGTCCCCCCCCCCCCCGGGGCGTGGTGTTTGTGCAGCAGCCTGCGGAGGGGAGTGATTCAGATCCAGGACAAGCCTGTCATCCTTGCTCTGATTCTTAAGCCTCGTGGCTCATTGCCATCTGTCCCGCCGCGACACACTCCGCACTCTGACGAAGCCGGGGTGGCTGAAACGCAGGAGACCCTCCCCGAGTATAGACGGCCGTGTCCCCCCCGACAGAGACACGCTGCCTGCTTCATACCATTGTTTCATTTTTCTCATCTGCAAACAAGCTTTGGATCACCAACCTTTAATTAAGATGCAGTTTTCTTGTCAAAAGCAATGTGTTCTAATAAATACCATCTGAGCTGGGGTGGGGGTGCCACAGAAATTATAACTGTAGCTGAAAAACCATGAAGGCCTTCTGGAAGGGAATAGTTTCCATGTGCTTTGGAGAGGAGGACACGCCTCGAGGACCATGATCCCCGGCTTCAAAGCCAAGCCAGTGGGCCGGGGGTTCTGCCTTCTCAAGAGGAAGGCGGGCAAAGAGAGGCAGGGCGTTGGCTTAAATGACCCCCACCCTGGCATTTCGACTTTAGAATCAAGAAGGTACTGGGCATGAGGTGACTGCAGGTGAGACCCATGGGCTTTGAAGGAGGAAGTTTCCAGAAAAGAAAATGTTTCTGCACACTGACATACCTTAGTATCCCTATGACCACTCCCTCACCCCCACCACTTACAGTTGCCAGATAAAATACAAGATGTCCAGTTACATTTGAATTTCAGATTAATAATGGATCGTGCTGTTTTTTTAGTGTGTGTTCCATGCAATACGCTAAAAATACACAAAAAACATTATCATTTTTTTCTGAAATTCAAATGTAATGGAGTGTCCTGTATTTGTTTGCTACACATGGCCACTCTACCACCACTCAAACGGGATTCTGGAACCTCTCCTTACAAAGAGAGGCTGGGCCAGCCTGGGACATATTGAGGTCAGCTTAGAGAGAGCTTTATAGTCAGCACCGTGGTAAAGAATGTGAACTTGGGAGTCTTAAAGACTTAAAGTGGCTTCCAATCCGGGGCAGGCGCTGCCTAGAGGGTTGACCTTGAGAAGGTTCCTTGACACGCGCCCCCCCAGATCCTCACGTTTGTTCTCTGCAGAATGGGGAGGCTGAAAATCAGAGTGAAAATGGGGACGGCTGATATTCAGCCAATATCCAGTGGGACAGGCTTGTACATGTTATTTAAAAATTAGAGCACTTCCGGGCGCCTGGGTGGCTCAGATGGTTAAGCGTCTGCCTTCGGCTCAGGTCATGATCCCGGGGTCCTGGGATCGAGTCCCGCATCGGGCTCCCTGCTCCTTGGGAGCCTGCTTCTCCCTCTGCTTCTCTCTCTCTCTCTCCCTGTCTCTCATAATAAATAAATAAAATCTTTAAAAATAAAAAAATAAAAAATAAAAATTAGAGCACTTCCAGGCCAGTTGCTAAACAGCCTCCCACACCCCCGTCCACCTTGCCAACCACCCTGGCTCTTCCCCTACCTCCCCCAAACTCCACCTCTCTCATCTTCAATAAATACCTGGCACAGACAAGGGCATCCAGGGCTCTGCCAGGTGCCTTTTCTGATCGGCAGGTGTCATGGTTTATGGATCATTACATAGATTGACTATCACTCCTGTTAGGAATACCCATCTTGAAAGGTTGTTTAAGGGTTAAATGAAATGATGTAGAAGAACTGCGTGTTTTAAGACCTGGCCCATAGATCACACACACACACACACACACACACACACACACACACACACACACGGTGAATAAATGAATCCATATTCTACTTATAAGGAAGAAGCCTTGTTTTTTTTTTTTGTTTTCTAGACACACACATATATGATGTGTGTACTAGAATCACAAATGACATCAGTTTTAAGAAATCATAAAGATTACTCTAGTTCTAGTTCAGTTCCTTCCCTTTTAACACAGAGAAAAACTGAGATCTGGCTTAATTTACTGACTTAATCGAAACACGGCCAACTCTATGCATTGGAGGAGAATGGTTTTGAGGAATTGTCGGAAAGGTATTTTGCTCAAAAATATCCCTTTTATCCACCCGCCATAAGCTTGAAATTCCACCATTAACATTTTATCCATCTTTTAAAAGCAAAATCAGGTATTTCTCAAAGCTCCCTCTCTTTAAGCCTGCTATGACCCAGGGTCATCCTGAGAGACTTGAGTGCTGGGCAGACGGGGAAAGGGGATGGTAGAAAGAGGATTCTAAAAGAAGCTGGAAGACACATGTGGCCCCCTTTAAAACTCTGTGACAGGCTGGCTATGCATTAAATTGTCCCGCTGTGACAGGTGTACATTTGTGCTGTTGCATAATATAGAAGGACAAAAAGCATAAATACTAACTGATCATTTCATTCAAAAGAACTCCGACAAGAAAGCCAGACCCCTTGATGCTGTCTTATGCTAAACAAAGCTAAAAGCCTCTCTTATACTGTTGGCCCAGGGTTTTTCGACTGGGTGGATGGAAACGTTTTTCACAGATCTACAAAGCACGGATGGTAAAACAAAGCCTCGAAATGTCCAGAGGCAAAAATGTAGCCGGGACTGTATCTGTTCATACACACAAATTGGTTCTGCCACTTGGGTGAGAGCTGTAACTGTTGGAGTTCAACATCCCTTGCATTTGGATGTGTCCTTATCTGTTGTCAGTGAAATTCAGCCCACCTATATGTTATTTTGGGGACAGTTGGTGAGAGCCAACCGGTTGCTGGGATCAACTAGACTGTTTTCTCCAAAACCAAATAAACACAACCCCCTCCGATAATTTGATTGGTTTGGAAGATCTGCATCTAAGGAATGGAAGGAAACTTCTAGAAAACCGGGGGATAAAATTCTGGCAATTTCTTCTAATACCAATATTTGTGACTTATTAATTACCAATGGGTGATCACTAAACACAGAGAGATTTTCCCATCAGAGTCTAATTAGTTTCATTGTCTTCTCTCTGAGTTCTATTGTATTCCATTTTACCCATCGGCTGCCTGTTTTAATTAATTTTGCACGGCATTCAAAGGTTTTGCTTTTGTGCTTCTCCATTTGATTTAAATTCCTTTCTGCAGATAAATAAATAAATAAATATCAAAGCTAATGAGGCTCTGAAGATTTGAGATGTAAATATCATATGCAGATTCCTTTTTGGGTCCCAGCTCAGCGGAAGACCAAAAATAACACTTGGAAGTTTGATTAAGAAATCTCAGGCTCCCCTTTCCAGGCCTCCCTCCAGACAATCTTTCTGCTGGCAAATTCAGTTACTTGACAAAAAATCATGCCCCACACCCTCAAACCCCAGAAGCAAGTTCCTTTCAAGAAGAGCTCAAACAGGCATAAGATTGTGCTGAGCTACTGAAGATCCATCTCCAACCAACTGATTCGGGTCTGTCCTGAGAGGTTTCTATCTACGTGTGTGTGTGTCTATGCATGTATTCACACACACTCATACAAACACACATCTTTTATACACATGCACACTCACAAACACACACACCACAGACACACGCACACACAAGTTCATGCCGACACACAGACACATTTTACATACACACTCACACATACATACACCAAATGCACACGTGCACACGCACACACTTTCATGCACATTCAGACACATGCACAAAATCACACACACACACAAAATCATACACAGACGCTCACACAAACGCACACACTTTCTCATACACATCCACAATACATTATCACACTCACATGCACACAAACTCGCACTCCTATCCATACACACACACGCGCGCATCATCCACTCATACACACGCACTCATTCACCCTCAAATCCACACATGCGCACGCGCACACACGCACACATTCTCCCACACGCGTGACACACGTATCATGCTCTGGCTGGTCCAGCTTTCCTGTTTCAAACCTCTGTCTTCAACGACCTCCCAAAGGACACCTCTGCTAGATATGCCAGGACCCCGCCCTCTCCTTTGAGGTGCAGGGAGGGCTACACAGTTATTAAACTCTATCCAAAGAGCCCTGACATTGTGCAATCTGCTTTTACTCGGGATCTTTGTATCCTTTACCGAGAAAGTCTGATTCATTTCCCAGAAATGTTCATCTGCTATTAATCTTTCAGGATATAGTTAGTGTTGTGATATTTTCAGATATTGTTTTCGGGTGGCAGGGGGAGGGGAGGGCGGATTTCACATGTCTGTCCCCTGGCAGTTTCTGAGCTTACTCAGTGCTTATAAGCAGCTCAGAATTGTATGACTGCATTTCCATGCAAGGGACTTACAATCATGTTTCATTAATTCGACGTGAATGAAGCCTCATTTCTGGCCTTGAGGAGCTTAAGATTTATGTGAAATTAATAACAGAACAGATGTCTTCACAATTTGG
Source organism: Callorhinus ursinus (assembly GCF_003265705.2). NCBI lineage: Eukaryota > Metazoa > Chordata > Mammalia > Carnivora > Otariidae > Callorhinus > Callorhinus ursinus. Next base: position 928,209 of record NW_027397118.1, on the reverse strand, counting down.
TTCCTCTGGAAAAAAAAAAAAAAAAGGAACCTGATTACTTTGAAAACTTCAATGCTTTAAAATGCAGACCCAGGGAGTTTTTACTCCGGGGTAAAGAGTTATGCCTTGATATCGTCCACATCGCAGAACTAAGTGGAATTTAAATGTCAGATTTATATTAAATAGCCATATTCCCCATTATGACATATAATAAACAACAGCTTATTACTTTCATTAATAAGATGTGTTGGACATTTAAACTAAAGCTTCCAAGATAAAACCAGCACCTCATAAGCAGGAGACACTAGGGAGGTGTGGGAAATAGGCAAGCAGCCTGGTTTTTAGCTTGGTTTCTGATAATTTAATCATTGATTCCTCCTAGGAAAACAAAATGCATCTGTGCTCACACAAAACTCACCACTTTATAAAGGAGTTGAGTCATCTCCCGCAGACTTGTGTGCCGAGGGCCAAATGCTCTCCATTTCACAGGACATTTTAAGTCTTGCCTCTTTATTTTATTTTTTCCTCTTGCCTGAAATCCTTTCCCTTCATCTAGGCTTCTGTAGCACTAGGTGCCTCTCCAGCTGAATGTTAACACTCCTCCGGGCTCAAATGTGGCTGCAGACCAGTGGAGGCTGGGTTTTTACTTCCCCAAGTCCAAAGAGGGCAAGTGCGAGAGAAAGCTCCCCCCGCATGGGGCGGGTTGTTCTGGAGATGGGAGAGACTGAACTGAGACCCCCCCCCACCCAGGCACCAGGCAGTTCCCCTCCCTCTGGCAAAGCAAGTTAATGAGGGTCGCAGAGGGTGGGAGGTGTCAAATGGCAAAGCCCAGAGTTAACTATTAGCTTCCAGAATCCATTCCCTATCACCACTGTGATGGTTCTCGATCCCAAACCAGCCGTGGGGGCTGGACTTGGAACCTTCCCCTATCTATGTGTGTGTGTGTGTCTATGCACATATTCACACACTCATACAAACACACATCTTTTATACACATGCACACTCACAAACACACACACCACAGACACACGCACACAAGTTCTCTTGCCCCACGAGAAAACAAGAACATTGAGCCAAATAATCTGAAAGCCCCTCACTTTAACACACTCCGTCTACTCTCATTGTTGCCTTCCCTGACCCTTGTTCTCCTATTTCTCCTCCTTCCCTCCCTTCTTCCACACCTAGACTGGATTGGGGATCCCACGGTCTAGGCATCTCTGCTGACATCCCACGGACGATGGTCCGGAGAAGCCCGACGGGGATGTGACTGGTCCCGGTACTTCCTAAGGCTGTGTGGCCTCGGGCAAGACACCGAGTAGGTTGGAGCCTCTGTCTCCTCAGCTGAAAGGGGACAGAATCACCCCCACCCAGGGCTGTTGTGAGGATGCTATGAGCCGATGTGTGGACAGTGCTTGGCACCCAGGGAGGCTCTCCACAAACTGAGCTACTGTTAGTATTATACAGCTCCTGGAGGGGTGATGAGCCTTTTAGAAATTTTCAGGTTTGAAAAGATTATACAACAAACCTGCCATCTATTACCCGACATCCCTGAGTGGGGCTCTGGAGCAACGTGACACAGTCGAACTCATTAATATCGCTGCATCACAGGATGGGTCACCACTTCCTTCTCCCCATGGGGCACCGGGCACGGCAGGCCCTCACCATGCTGGCAGGTCGGAACTGTCTTCTGGCGGAGGGGGGCATCCGCAGTGGAAGTCTTGCGACCCAGTTTCCTACAGCCAGCCCCGCTCACTTTAGAGAGGTTCACAGGAGCTGTGAAGCTTTGGGATTTCTGAGCTGAAAGGTGCCTGATGATCGTGGCTTAAGTCAAGACTAAGTCACTGGGCTCTAAGTGATGGAAACCCAAGTCGAATAGGGTTCGGCAAAAAAACAGTGGTAACAATCCCGTTTACTAGCTCATGCAACAGAAGAGTACAGCGGTGGATTCAGGTGCTCTGACAAGGTCCCTAGGACTCAGTTTCTCTTATCTCTCTCCTTCACTTTCGATTGTGTTGACCCCAAACTCAAGCAGATGCTTCCCTCGTGGTGACAAAATGGCTGCCAACAGCCTCAGCTACACATGTTTCTGAGGTTGGGTCCCATGAAAAACAGCTTGTACTTCAGCCCAGAAATCTAAACAACAGCTATCGGGCATCTTTGTCACTCTGATGGAGTCACTTGTCCATCATGGAACCAATCACAGTGCCCAAGGTTACATGTCCACCTGGACCTGGACATGGATTCCTCTTGGCCCAACCTGCCTGGACTTGAGAGTGGGGGATTCTGAATGGAGGCCAAGGCTGGGGACAAAACCACAGATGCCTGTTACCATGGTGACCTCTTTTTTCATGCTGAAGGGATGACAGCCCTTTCATTTCATGAGGGGGTAACAAAACAAAGGGAGGAGAGACTTGGCCAATCACCCAGCAAGGCGCTGGCAAAACGAAGACTCTGAGCTAGTTGTCTCGGTTCAGGAATCCCTTTGCTATACCATCAAGGCTGCCAAAGTAGGGGGGGGGTGGGAACGAACCCCCAGGGCTCCAGCCTGCTCCAAAGCCTTCTTCCCAATTTCTATGTCTCCTCAACCCTCTGGCCATGGGGAAGGGGGAAGACATGAGGAGAGCCAACACTCTAACAAGCAAACACACACACACATACACACATACAGAGCGTGAATGAGAGTCAGCGCCCTCCTGCAGCAAGTTTGCTTTGAGGTGTCTATGATTTCCCTTTTCTTCCTCTCTTGTACCTCCCACACCAGGGACAGGCCTCTACTGAGACTGGTGTAGAGTTAGCGCTCAATCCATGTCACTGTTACTATGACTGTCGATGTTGTCATTATTATGATTATTTCCAGTACTATTATTTACTCTCACCTACACTCACCTTGGCCACACCTATTCATTTACCCACAAGGCACAGATGTGTAAGGGCAGGGGGAGCATGAGAGAGGGAATAAGGACCGCAGAGTTGACATTTTTAACAGGAGCCAAAGCCTGAAAATCAGCAAAGGGCAGGAAAGCCCTAGGAATTCTTACTGGGGAGCTCTTTCCAACGTGCAGACGACTTCCTCATCCATCACTTCATTGGATTCTTAAAACACAAAGACAAAACCAACCCTGTAAGTGAGGTCAGGAGGGAAAATGATATCCGTTTACAAATGAGGAAACTGAGCCCGGAGCTTCAAAGATGTTCCAGGCACTCACTAGTGGAACCAGAATAGAACCCGAGTCCTGGTTCAGGTGCTGTGCTGCTAAATGTCCGTGTGTATGCAGGCAACGCACAACACGTCCACACACGTGCAAACTGTTGGGAATACAGACTACAGAGATCCAAATAAGTAGGGGGATCTAAAAGCCTACAAGATAACAAACAGCTTGTAGGGCCTTACATGACTGATGTCTTGATTCAACCTGGCATAAAAGTAGCAAAATCTCCCTGGGCTGAAGGTGCCTAAGCCCCGTATGAAATTAAACCCCCTTCCCTACCCACCCCAACATGTCTGCTCTCAGCTTCTCTTTTGTGGTCCACCCTAGACCACCACTCTGACCCCCTTCCTGCCTCCCTCCCTCATAATCTCCATGGCGACCAAGAGGTTTCTCTCCATTTTGCTGATTAGAACTTTATTCAATTCAATCAGCATTTTCTGATCATGAGACAAGAAACAGTTCTCACTTCCCCCATTTTACTGACCAGGAAACAGGCGCTCAAGGAGCTGGTGCAGCGTCTATGGCAAAGAGTATGGAGGTTCCTCGAAAAATTAAACATAGAACCACCCTATGATCCAACAATCCCACTTCTGGGTGTTTATCTGAAGGAAAAAAATCACGATCTCAAAAAGATACAATACCCCCATGTTTATTGCAGCATTATTTACAATAGCCAAAACATGGAAACTATACCTGTGTTCATTGACAGATAAATGGATAAAGCAAACAACACACACACACACACACACACACACACACACACACACACACACTGGAATGTCATTCAGCCATAAAAAAGAAGGAAATCTTGCCATGTGCAGCAACATAGCTGAAACTTGAGGGCATGATGCTAAGTGAAATAACTCAAATAGAGAAAGACAAATATTCTATGATCTCACTTACATGTGGAACCTAAAAAACCCCAAACATACAGAAAGAGCTAACAGAACGGTGGTTGCCAGTGGTGGGGGGTAGGAGTCGGCAACATGGATTGAAGGGGGTCAAAAGATTCAAACTTCCGGGTATAAGGTAAATAAGTCCCGGAGATGTCATGGGCAGCATGGTTCACAATACTGCATTGTGTATTTGAAAGTTGTTAAGAGAGTAGATCTTAAAAGTTCTCTAAAAGAAAAGTTCTCATCACAAGAAAAAAAATCGGTAACTATGTGTGGTGATGGGTAATGGATATTAAGTAAAATTTTTGTGGTCATCACTTCCCAATATATATATATATATATATATATCTCAAACAATTACGTTGCAACACCTAAAAGTAATACAATCTTATATGACCATTATATCTCAAAAAAGAGTTTAAGTAACTTGCCCTAAATTGTAGAGCTAGACGTTACCATTTCTGCCTGTCAATCTCTGGTCCTGATATTTGATTCTACTCAATTTTTCTCTTTTTGAAACTGGGAAGGCTGGATGCTCAGGTCCTATCCTTATAACAAATGGGAAGAAAAGTGGTGTTAGTTCTCTTGAGCCTGAGGTTGTGAGGGGTCTGGAGTGCAGAGAAGAAAAGAAAAGGGAGAATAATCTTTGTTAATTAATGTATAACTGGATCCAAAATGTTTTTCCTCGAGCTAGAGCCTATATTGTCAACCATTATTGGAAAAATATGTTCAAGCATCAAGCCAACAATACTGTGGGTATAGATGTAGAGGTAAGTCTAGATGTAGATGTCAATTCTATTTTAGTAGGTAATACATACATAAAGTTAAAAAAAAAAAAAAACTTCTAAGTCATGAAAAGTGTCTCTTACAGACATCAGCCCGCTACCCACTTTCTCTCCTCGGAGACACTGGCTTTAGTTTCTCATTAGTCTATCCAACAAAGGTGAAGCATGAGCCAAGAGACTACTTATTTCTCTAGAACCTCCCCCAAGACAATGTATTATCAAACTTTGTGATAATTGCCACTCTGATCAATGAAAAACAGTATTTTTCTTGAATTGCCTGTTCATAATCTTAAAAGATTTTCTGTTCAGTCATATGAGTTTTTCTTATTGATTTATAGGAACTCTTTATATATTCAGTAAATTCCTCTCTGCATGATATGAAATGCAAATATTTCTTCCATATCTAGATTGCCTTTACGCTGTTTTTGTTGTTGTTGTTGTTGTTGTTGTTGTTATGCAGCCTTAAAATTTTTCTTCTTAGGCTAATTGATCAATTTTTTTATAGCTTCTGGTGTTTCGGTCATATTTTGAAAACTCTTACCCATTCTGAGATTATTTTAAAGTTCCCCCATATTTCCTTCCAATTCCTTTATGAATTATTGAATGTATACAAGCCTGGATTCATCTGGAATTTATTTGGATATGAGTTGTGAGGTAGGGGTCCAATTGTATATTTTTTCTGGATGACTGCTCAGTTATTTCAAAGACATTTATTCAATAAGCCATCTTTTCCCCACTTCTTTGAAATTCCCGAACCTTGGAACATTTCAGCATTCTGCATTTATTTCATTGTTTGGGGGCTATATAATTATTCCGCAATGCCAGTATCACTCACAATGCTCATGGGAGCCATCTTGCACATGATAGAGGTGATACAGATAAACCAATTCTGATACGGAAAAAGGGCTGTAAGCATGCGCCCATCGGAGAGCTACACCAACCCGTGCCATCAATAAAAGCATGGTAGGAATACTTCCCATCGTGAACCTCTGATTGCGTGCAGGTTTTAGCCATGAAGTGGAAAAATTTGAATATCAAAACAAAACAAAAACTTGTAACACGAAAGGATGGAGGAGATTCTCATGTAAGCTTAAATTCCCAGGACACGCGCGTTCACCCCCAGCTAGGACAGCTTCTGGAATATGCTGTTAAGGTTGTGACTCTGTAGACAGAACCAGGCAATTGCCTTCCCACCAGCAGCAATGTTAACTTCTGGGACTTTCCTTGAGCTCGAGGTGATCCTGGAACCTCCTTCCCACAGGGGAAGGCCTGGGCGCCCTTTAATCTTCTTAGAGCAAAATCCACTGGGTAAAATTATGATTTGATATGGCTGCACTTAGCCAATAGAAACTCATAAACCGTCTTAACATCATAATGCATTGTGAAAACGAATCGCTAAGTACCACAAAACATATGAGAACCCCAGGCTTCCATTCATCTCTAGTTTTATGCGAGGGCAGCATATTAAAGTGATTTCAACTTCAGAGCAGAGCTCCCCGAAGAGTGCTCTATTCTTAATTAAAATGTCAATGAAATACCAAAGTGCATAGGGGACATTCTCAGAAATCATTCCCTTTTAACTTCGGCTGGCTGGCTGCTCCTTCCCAAGCCTGCTAGCTTGGCCACTCAGTACAGGTACTCAATCCATCCCTCTACTCTGCCATGGGGGAGCCCTCGTCCAGACCCTTACCATCCCCATGGGAGGCCGGAGGGAGGCGGGCTGCAGATTCCTGCTTGAGGCTTCTCTGGATCTTGAGCTGCCCTAGTTGAAAGCATGGATTAACACTACTTGGGTGCAGAGCCCAGAACTGCAGAATAAGGGGTGGGCTGGATAGGTGGGCAGCGGGGGGTGGAATAAGAGAAAACATCAGCTTCTGACCAGTTGGGTGCAGCATCAGAGAACTGAGGGAAACAAGAGGGACACGAAAATTTTTTTTTAACTTAGGAATTGAAAATGCAGATACCTATGGGTCTAGACAAGTGACATAATTGAAGATGTAGGGAAGGTGCAGGGCAGGAGGGAGTGGTGGGGATTGCCATGAGCTAAAAATCATCGTCCGCTCAAAAGGGGCAGGTGTTACTCAGCTGCAAGACTGTTTACATGTGGGAGTGCAAACCTGGTATCACTATGCCTTCTGAGGTTTTTTTAAGGAAAATCCAAAAATCTGCATTTTTCAAAGGTGCAATCTCATGATTTTGTATTGACTACTTATTAAATATTTAAATAATACTTATATTTGTTAATATTATTTTAATATTAATATTTATTATTATTCAAATATTTAAAATCTTTGCATGGATCAACATATGACCAATATAAAACATGTGTGGATGAATTTCGGTCCTGGGAGGGGACTCTTAGGTCCCAGGCAGGTCCCTTCCTTAATCTCTATATCCATCCATCCATCCATCCCTCCATCCATCCGTGCACGCATGCATCCATCTAGCCATCCATCCATCCATCCGTGCACGCATGCATCCATCTATCCATCCATCCATCCATCCATCCATCCATCCTTCCATCCATCAATCCATCCATCTTCCATTGAATATTCACCAATGCCTCCAGGTGCAAGTGAATATGATAGAAACATTTCTGAGTTTAACTACAAGTTCAGTCTTAGCTCCAGTCTCATTCTGATTGTATCTTTGCTTGAGAGAGGGAAGTAGCCAGATACAGTATTTAAATAATACTGTGTGTGTTTTAAGCACAGACCAGGAATTAAAAGGCAAGCTTTTTGATAGATCTACCTTGGCTTCTAAGTTGCACCTGACCTTGGATTCATGCCTTCCCTTCCTTCTCATAGCACAAGCCAAAGAATCTTTTATGACACTTTTCAATTGTCACAGTGACCACTTCTGGTCTGGTTCATGACCTCACTTCAGGCCCCAGGCCAAGGGTCACTTTTGTGTTGACATCCCCTCTGATGAGCTGGCCTTCAGAGGCTTGCCTGCCTGAATCCATGACTTCCTCCCTGTGTCTTGCCGGGACCGTAACTGCAGGAAAGGCCTCCATCATTGTGGACTTGCTACATGTTATGCTTTTAGCCAAAGGAGAAAGAGGCATCCACCATCTCCTCAGAGATAAGTCCAGTCCAGTCCAGATAGCCTGGACTGCAGTCAGAAGAGCTTTTGCTAGGAGGGGGACTTCCTTCTGTGTCCCCAGGTGTCCTTGGGCATGGCGGAGGGGAGGGGTGGTCTCTTAACAGCACGAGCAAGGCAGGCCCTGCTCTGTAGGTGGTGGCCTTCCTTGTTGTTGAGGTGAGGGCTTTGGGAAGAGACGAGTTCTAACTATCCCCCTCCTGATGCCACTGATACCTGGTGAGGGCAGGGACCTTGACTTGTCACTTCTACAACCCCAGGGCCCAGCACAAAGACTGCACAGAGCAGGTGTGACATTTGCTGGGTAACTGGCCCACTGGGGGAAAAACCATTTTGTTGAAGGGGAATTAAGGATCAGAGAAGAGAAGGGACTTGCCTGAAGCCTGTTCCTCCCTTCTCCCTCTTAACTATCTTCACACAGACACGCACACACAGACACACACAAACACACACAGATGCACTCCCACACGCCCCTACCTTCAGCTCGCAGCTCCCAGAGGCCTCCCACTCAAATTCACTGCCCCGGGTGCAGGATGATGTCATTTCTCTCACACCTCTGTCAAAGGAACCCAGTTTGTGCAAAATACTTGACTGTCCCTCAAGCTGCCCGTTGGGGAAAAGTGTCCCTGTTTAGCAAGGATCTCTACCGGGAAAGACATTTGCACTGACCCAGGGGAGGGGGCGGGGAGGGGGGTGGGGGGGCGGGGTGGAATTCCTGCCATTCCTGAAGTCCCACCTTTGAGGAAGCATTTACTTCCCTTGAGGCACAAGGAGGAGGCACGCCTGTTGGTGGGCGCAACCAGCCTTGACCTTGGGCTAACTAATAACGCATCAGCTCAAATATGTCTGGGGTTGCAAAACTGCAACATAGCTTCTGGGCTCTTCTGCATGAAGAGCTCAGGATGCTGCTCCTAGATCACGGACGCCTGCTTTCTCTGTGCCTGTTTTGCTGAGTCTGAAGTTCCTGTTCTCCTTATCTGCTTGTCTTTTCCTATGTGTCATAGATTGGGGGCCTGCATATTCTCCTGCACGTATTCACAGGGTCCAAGCCTTTGGGGCTGTGTTTTCTGATCATCCAGCCTGGGGTCTTTCTTCAACTGTTTTTCCCAATATGTGGATCAGCCTCTTCTGCAGTGGATAACTTGGCGGTGATTTAACATTTGTGTTCTTTCAACTGTGTCAAACGCTCTCCTTTCACGGGGCTAACCACCCTTTTTGAGAGGCGGGAATGCGGAGAGAGGCTTGGGTCTGCTCTGCTTTCGTGTGCGCCTGTTGCTAAGAAATAGTGTCTGTTTTGTTCATCTTATCTGTCTCTCCAGCTTTTGATCGATAGCAGAGTGTGGGTTT
>NW_027397118.1:793953-918791 GCF_003265705.2 Callorhinus ursinus | reverse complement strand
AAAGAAAGAAAGAAAGAAAGAAAGAAAGAAAGAAAGAAAGAAAGAAAGAAAGAAAGAAAGAAAGAAAACCGTTCTGGATTTCTTAAAAAAGTGAATTTAATTATAAGTAGTAACGTGTGCTGGAGAATTATAATTATGAAAAGTCATGTTCTGTAAGTCTGAAATGACAGATTATATTTCAAAGACTTATTGCGGAGGAATTAAAGGACCCAATTTATTAGTTGTAAATTTATGATTATTGCAGCTTTGCTTGAACACACACACACACACACACACACACACACACACACACGATCACAGCATATTCTAGCTGGATTTAGTATGCCTAATCCTTTCGACAAGAATCGTCTTTTGCACCAAAAGCTGCCACTCCATTAATTTGTTTGTGAGACAGAAACAGGCAACTAATCTTTGTCTTCTGATCCCTGAATGGCAATAATTTCAAGTAGTTTGTGGGCATGTTTTCTGTGTCCCTCCTCCCATCCTCGCAAAGTGATTAAAAAGTTGACATGGATCAGAAACAGAAATGCTGTTGTCACGGAGGAAATGAAGAGGGTTTTGTGGGTTTGGGTGGGGGGTTGGGGGCAGTTGGCAGAAGCTGCAGAGGACCTGGGATCAGGCTGCACTTATTCACGACAACAAATATTTGCTGAGCAGCTACTACGTCCCAGGCATCGTACCTGGCATATTCGAGGGGTTATCTCAATTAAGCCTCTCGGGACAACACCCCCCCAAGGGAGATAACTTGTGATTTTATTTTACAGATGGGGAAAAACTGAGGTTCAGAGAGACCATCGAGGAACTAGCCCAAGGTAACTGAGTTTTATGGAGCTGGTACTTGAATGGCCCAAAGCCTACATTGTCAGCGCAGCTCCCCATTCCTGGCCCAGGTGGGACTCACAGGCTCACTGGAGGGAAGGAGAGTTGTGGGCGGTGGCCTGAGGGGAGAGGTCTGTGTGTATAGCGCTCTCGGAGACAGGGGAAGAGAAGGAAGGATTCGTGGTGCTGGGTCAGGATGGGGAGGGTGGCGTTGGGAGAGACCCCAGAGGATCAAGCAGGACTCTGTAGACCATGACATCGAGCCAAGCCCTGAAGGATGAGTAGACTTCTCTGGGCAGAAGAGAAGCATTCCTAGCAGAAGGAACAGCCCGTGAAGTAGACAAATTCTGAAGTGGACAAAGAAAGTGTCTTGTGTTCGCAAACATGGGAGGAGGTCTTATGGTACAAGGCAAAGCTGGGGAGGAGGGGGTGAGACAGAGACGGGAGGTAAGCCTGGACTAGTCACGGAGAAGGGCCTCCAGCGCCAAGCTGAGGGGCTTAGACTTTCTCCTGTAGACAAGTGGGAACCATAGATGGTTCATGAACATGAGTTGGTGGTCTTGGGGAAAGACGTAGGCAACTCTTTTGCCTACAGGTGGGTAACGTAGGCCGGGGCAGGTTGAAGAAGCCAGAGAAAGCACACCTTATCAAAAGGGGCAGCCCCTCCTTGGCTCTAGTCCACTGTGGACAGAGACCCGGACCTCCCAGCTTGTTACAAGAAGCAGCAATGTGGCAGATGGATTGCAGAAATAGTCCCACCTTTTTCTGTATTCATGCCCTTCACAATGTGACTTGGCAGCTCATCCCAGTACGTGTTGGAGCCTTCTTCCCCACCACTGGATCTGCTCATCAAAATCTCATTGGCTGTAACGGAGCCTGGCCTTCGGGTGGTCTTGCACACTTCCGCTGTCTCCCTCAGGAGTCTGTCTTCACCCTGAGCACCAGCCCAGGCCTGCCTGCTGGGAGATCAGAGACCACGTGGAGTGGGCCATGTGGCCGTCCCAGCCTGGCCTGCCTAGACCAGCCCACCCCGGCTGACCTGCCAGCTTTGCAGAAACAAGAGTGAGCCCAGACCCCGCCAGTCAGCCAGCCTACGGACTAATGACAAATAACAAACGTTTGCTGTTTCACGCCACTGAGTTTTGGAGCCTTTTGTTATGAGGTGAGAGCTAACTGATACAAGGATTAATTTGTATTTGAAGAAACAACTATGCTGATATCCTTCCCCTCTCTACTCCCCCCCCACCACCACCCCCCCACACACACACTGGATCCTACAGCTAGATCTTCCTCTGTCCCCAAGGCCATGCTGTTGTGTGAATTAGAAATGCTCTCTCTGGGCAGAGGCCCCTCCAGCAGCCGCGGACAGACACAGCTGGTCTTGGCTGGGTCTAAGTCCCACTCAACACCCCAGCCAGGGCCCTTGGTTTAAGGCTAAACGTGGCATATATCAGAACGTGAATCAGCCCAGGTCCTCCAGTTTGGAAGGATTTTTCCCTCTCCTCAGCCTTTAAGACCCCACTCCAGTGATGCCTCCTCTGGGAAGTCCTCCCTGATCCCCTCCCTTGACTGAGATTGTTCCTTCTGAAACTCTTGAAGCCCTGGGAGCCCCCTTCTTCAGCTTCTGCCTTGTCCTGGGGGGGTCCCTTGGCACCTGCCAGTCACCCCCCCACCACGTGAGCAAGGAGAGGTGCTCATCTGCCACCCACGTGGGTGCCCTTGGTCCACGAGGCAGGAGTCAAGGTGGGGGAAGTGGTGCCTCTGAAGGAAGGAGGGGTCCTCTGGGAATCTGAATCAAGGGAAACCTAAAGGCACAGAAGGAGGCTGGCCTCCCCCTCTCCCGGTCTGCACTGGGGGTGATGTGCCTGCGGTGAAAATTCCCCAGGAGACGGGGCATTGCCCACAAGGTGCACTGGGAACACCTCCCCATCGCTTTCCTAGGCCTGCCTCCTAGCTGTCCCTCTGCAAACCCACCGTAAATCCCTCTCGGATTCTGCCCCAGACGCACTTACTCCAGTGAGCCTCCACCGGGTGAAGGAAGGGCAAGTGGCTGCTCAGCCCCTTAGCGCTGGTCACCGAGGGGGAAGGCAGAACGTCAACCACCGACAAGGCGGGTTGGATGAGTGGGAACAGGACCTGGAGAAAGTTCCAGATTTGGAGACCGACTTGGGCATCCCAGTCGGGGCGCCAGGAGCCTGGATGGGTCTGCGGGTCTCTGGGCTGTGGCGGGGAGGGCAGTGGACTGAAGCCAAGCTAAGGGGAAGGAGGGAGCTGATGCCCTGGGTAGCAGAGAGGATCCAAGTGGCATCTGTGGCCAATCCGGGGGAGGGGGAGGTCGCGGTGGTACTCACAGCAAGGGGATTTTCTGGATTCTTAGAAAAACAATAGCCAAGGCTTGTTACTGGGGCAGAAGGATTGGGGTCACCAGCTGGCTGTTTGGTGCTGTGATTGGTTCCTGATGCTTCGGAACTCAAGGGCAGGAGGCACTTGGGGACACTGACTAACCCTCGGGCTCCCTAGCCTTCTCCCCAGCCCCCACCCAGGTTCTACAATACGTAGGATGTTCTGATTGTCCATTTCCCCTTCCTTCTCACTTTGCTCTTCTTTCCCTGGGGTATGAAGTCACAGAGGTGTTTCTCTGAGCCACAGAGAGACCTCACAGGCACAGGAAATAGACAAATCATCTCAAAGCCCTTGGCTTCTCGTCCTTTGCCTGGGCACCTGCTGAAGGCAATTTCTTGCTAGTCATAGAGTGGGGTACAGGCCTGGGTTTGGGCGGGGAACGGGGACATTCTGGACGGGGGCTGGTGGAATAAGGCCATCCCTGCAGGTAAGGAGCCATGAACACACGGTCCTAGGATCTCAGAAAGGGTGGTGCCAGAGGCATCCCGGGGTTCCCACTGTCCTCAGAGCACAGTCCAGCTCCTTAGCTCGGCCAAACAGCATTACCTGGCCCCACCAACCCCCCCCCTCAACTTCATCTTCCTTTATTGCCACACTGAACCCTTAGGGTTATTTGGGTGCAAGCAACAGAAATACACCCTGACTAACTTAAGGGCAATGGGGGTTATTGGGGTGATGACAGAGGGGAGGGCAAGAGCCTCACAACTGGGGCAAGGGTCAAGATGAGGATACCAGTCCATGGGGCCCCAGAGCCAGCATGCTGGGGCTGCCAGCACTCTTTATGTTTATGTCACTCAAGATTTCATGGGCATCCCATTGGCTGAGCCTAGATCACAAGCCCACCTGTAGGGTAGCCAGAGGACAGCCCCGGCCCAAGAAGGCTTCCAGGACCCACTTGGCTGCCGGAAAAGTGAAGACAAGTGTCCTAGTTTACCTTCCCAGCAGCAGTGTCCTCAGTGAGAAGGACAGAACTCCCCCAGAGAAAGAGGGGACACTTGCTTGGTGATCAAACCCACAAGTGTCCGTTGTGCCCTTCACTCACTTTGCAACAGCCACAGTGTTCTGCTTTTGTTCCTCAAATACAAGAAGCTTGCTCCTACCACAGGGCCTTTGCACTTGCTGTTCTCTCTACCTAGCACACTCTTCTGATGGCTCTGCACATGTCTGATTCCCTTTCTTTCTTTAGAGCTCAGATCTAGAGTCAGTTCCCCTCAACACCTCCCACCCCACCACCCCTTCTCAAGTTTTCCCCATCAGATCATCTTGAGGCCATCCTTTGCTGGTCTTCCCACCATCCAAAATCACTTCATCTATGACCGTGCCTACTTTGTGTTTCCTGTCTCCTTCCACTAGAATGCAAGCACCATGAAGGCAGCAGTACTGTAGTTAGTCATTGCTCTAGATCCAGTGCCCGGCGCAGGGCTTAATAAGCCTTTACCAGGTAAATAAGCAAATAGGAACAAGGAGACCCAGACAAAGGGTGGGCAGGCGGCCTGGCCAAGCACGTCCAGAGAGGAAACCGTGATGGCATTCAGGGTGCAAAAGCCAAACTTCACCTGCTCGGGGGCACTGGGTGTCAGCTGGCTAGGAGCATGGGCTCCACAGCAGATTGCCTGGGTCGGCGCTCACTAATTGTGCCTCAGTTTCCTCATCTTGGAAATGAGAATCCCAGACATGAAGTGGGTGACTATTTTATTACTGAATAGGTGGGGAGTGGCTACAAATATATCGGCAGAAGTCCCTTTAAAGGCATGCTTCTCAAACTTCACCTTTCCCAGAGTTATAATAACCTGGGAATGTCGTCTAAAAGGTCCTAAGGAAGCATTCCCCTTACCCCCAAATACTGATTCAGTAGCTCTAAAGTGGAATCCTGGAACGTTCCAAGAACAGCCTCCCAGGATTTTCCGGTTGAAGCTGATACGCTGTAATTGCGCCTTAATGACACTAGATGGGGCCACGAGCCCAGAGAAATGGTCCGACCCAGGCCGATCGGAGCTCTGAGGCTGCGTCTCCAAGAGTGGCCACCAGATGGCGTAGGCTGCCTTCAGAAGGAGCCGCACCTCTGCCGCGCGGCAGGGAAAGGGATAGCCCCGCCTTAAAGAATCAGAGGTCTGTGGGGTACACACACATCTTTCCCTGCTAAGGCGGGCTTTAGCCTCAAGGAAGAGCCCGGAGGCCAGGGGAGACCCAGTTTATTTCAGGGTGGTGGATTTCCAACCCCCTGTCCCAATCAGAGTCCCATCTGAGAGTGATCTCAGCACTTGCGCTCAGGGTAAAGGTTTTGCACTCAGTAGGTGCTCAACAAAAACTTGATCACTTGAACGGATGCACACACACACATACACACAGGCCTGCTTGGTGAGCCCTGTGCAAAACCATCAGTATAAAGATAGTGATCGTCTCATTATTAAGTGCCTACTGCATGCATGCCAAGCACTGTGTTGAGTGTTTAATACACACTAACAGATCCTCCCCGTAGCCCTGAGAGATGGTTATTATGACTATTAGACACATAAGCGGAATGAGGCTCCATGGCGTTAATCACATGGTCAAGAAGCCCTAGGCAAGCACTCAAGCGTGGTTGCAGAGCAAGGGCTCTGAACGAAGGAGGGCTTCCTGGGGGTGAGTTCTGAGCAGGCTCCAAAGTAGGGGAGAGTCATGGACTAGCAAAGGGAGGGCACTGGGAGAACACCCCTGAGCAAAGGGGAAACCAGTGGGCTGAGAGTGGTGGAGAGGTGGGAGATGTTTGGCTGCAGGGGTGCTGGAAGGGGGGGGAAGCCGGTGGGGGTGGGGAGCTGGCTGACAGAGGACCTGATCACTGGGGAGGTAGCAGCGGCTGCAGGGGAAAGAGTCAATAGACTCAGGTTCCAGTGCTACACTTACATGCTCTGTGTCCTTGATCAAGTTTCTTAACTTCTCTGGGCTCACTTTCCCTCATATTCATAGCCCAGTCATGGGTTCACTGGGAGGACCGGGTACAGTGACCCATGTGAAGGTACCTGCCACAGTTCCCAGTTCAGAGTGAGGCCCTTGGGGTTGCCGATTTTCTTTCCCTTATCGTGTGGCCTGAGCAAATCCTTCCCTGTGCCTCAGCTTCCCCCATCTCTGCAGGGTGGCCAGGTAGTGTCGTGGTTGGTGCAAGAGTTCTGGTGTCAGAGAGCCCGGGGTGTCTCCTGGTGCTGATGTTGGGTGTATGACCCATCAGAGGCATCCACTTGGGGTGTGGGGATGGGGGCTGGATGCTCCTGCACCACCCAGTTGTGAATGCCATTCCAGGAAGAAGACATGGCCTTGGGAGGGGCAGGGGAGGGGGGCAAGGCACTTACGCTAAGGCAGTTCCCAAAGGGTTGACAGCTGGCCTGCAGCATATCAGCGGCTGGGGGCACAGGTCCTCCGGTCCAAGGGGGATGCGAGCAGCACATCAGCCCACTCACTGCAGAGGCCAGATTACAGGAGTCCTCTCTGCAGCCTCCCTGACACTCAGAGCCCCGGCCTTTCTGAACACATCCAAGTACGGGAAGCTCCACCTGTAGAGCTCTACCAGCTCTACGTCCTGGTATTCTGTGCTTCTCTTGGCCTGCTCAGGCAACGGCAGGAATGTGGTCCCTTCCTCGATGATGCCCGGGAGCCCGCGGAGGCTAGATCTCTGCTCTGATACCTCATGTTGCCTAAAGAGGAGGAGCCCACCCCCAGGAGCCGAGGAAGGGGTGGTTCTCTGCCCGGCCTGGTGACGTGAGGACAGAGAGGCAGGCAGACAGACTGACAGCATCAAAGTCCGTGATCAGCACAGCCTCATCCACAGAGGACACATTCCCCCCCCCCCCGGCTGCATCCCCCCTGCAGAAGCGGCCCAGTGGCGGACCCTTCCCAGATATCAATGCATTACCCAGGACGATTTTAGGTACAGTAACAGAAACGCCACTCCAATTGGATTAAGTCTAAAAGGACGCATCAAATAGGAAAATCCAAGGCAAGATTGGTTTTGGGTAATGCTAGATCTGGGGGTCTCAACAAGTCTCCCCAAGTCTGTGTCTCCTGTTTCCCCCTCCGCTCTGAGGCAGCCATTACCCCCTCAGATAGAAACTGCCAAGTGACTCCTGGGCCTGAAGGGGGGGCTCCTGGGCCCCGGGGCAGGGAGGGGCCCTAGCCCAAGCCAAGCTCAGGGTGCTGTGAACAGAAGAACGGAGAAGAATGCTGAGCAGGCACAAAGAGCAGCACGGTTCCGTGCTGACCATCCCAGCCAGAGACCACACAGCTGCGAAAGGCACAGGGGGAGAGATGGGGCGGTGGGCAGGGAGGGAGCCCTGGAGGAGGCAGTGACTCAGGGATTCGGAGACCTCAACATCGGCGTGGTAGGGAGAATGAATGGCCAACGGGCAAGGTGGGGGCAGCAAAGAAGGAAGCCAACGGCCCACTTGTCTGTCCCTGCCCAGACAAGATCTCTAAGCTGCCTGAAGGGCTTTGTGTCCACCCAACTAGTCCACGAAAGGTCAAACATGGTCTTGCCTGTCCTCTGTCTCTGCCTCTTAGGGAGGCAACTGTCTCAGCCTACCTCATGGACACTTTAGGGCCTCATTCCATTCCCCCCCCGCACACTCTTGGGAAGTCCTACCTGAAGTCTACCCTAAGTTTCTCCTGCTGTTGGTCACAAATGAGCAACTCTGCCCTCAGACGCCCCAAAGTCTAAAGTGGTCTGTCCTCACCTCACTCCGCGTGGCAGGAAGGGAAAACCCAGGACACAGTCCTGGCCTTTATAAGACAAGAGAAGCCACAGAGGTTTGAGTCATCCAAAATGACTTCTAGACAACCCAATTCAGAACCCTCAGGTGCTCATTCTGGCCTTTCCTTTTATTCTGGGGACCACCCCCACCACTGCCTCCCCTGGTTACTGAGCCTTTCTTTCCATGTCCCCACATCTAGGGGAGAATCATTAATTAATTCAACCATTTGTTTGACAAATATAGTACCTCCTTTATGAAAAACCCTATTCTAGTGCAGGAGTTAAGAAACAAAGAAATTAAAGTAACAACATTGTTTCAAGACTATTTTAACTTCCAGGAAGGAAATAACACGGGTCGGGGGTAGTATCCTTCTGGGGGATGGTCAGTCCGGGAAGGCTTCACAGAGGAGGCTGCATTTGAGCTGAGACCTAACAGAAAAGAAGCTTGCAGGCCAAGGGGGACGGGTGTGTCACTTGGGCGGTCCAGGAAGTACATTCTAACATGGAGTTGGGGGTTCTGTTTGCTCCTGCAGATGGTGCTCCAACCTCCCCCCGCAAGCCCCACCCCTCCAGGAATGCACGGCTCAGCTCTGTGCCCTTGGCTTTGGGCTGGGGGAGCCCAGCTAAGGATTGGAGGGAAGAGAACAAGATCAGGGAATTCGTTCCTGGGTCCCTCCTCCTACCAGCATCAAGAGGGGCTCTTGGGCTGGCTGCTTTGTTCAAGGCACCTGCTCTGTGCAATTCTCTCCCCAGCTGGGTCCCTGTGACCCCTGTCCTGTCACCTCTCTGGGCCTGCAGTGGTCACAGTCCTGGAGCTTCTGGCCCAGGTTCCTGTACCACAAACTTGCTTCCCCGGCACCCCGCCCACAGGCTTTGGATTTAATCCCTTTGTCAATACGCTTTCCTAGAATTACCCTCCTGCAGGAGCGCCATCTGTCCCCTCCTGGGTCCCTGACTACAGTGGAGAGGCCATGGCAGGTCAGGGAGAATTCTGCAGGCCGTGGCAAGGGAGTGGGGTTTTTCCTAAGAGTGGGTTTTAGTCGGCAAAGGGTTTTAAGCAGACAGTAGCCAAGCCTTCTGAGCCTCCGGGCCTAGAATCCACAGGCCTGGGTCTGGGTTTGGGGTCCTGGCAGAACACTCAAAGGGACCTGGATTTCCTGGGCCCAGAGAAGGTCTTGCCTCTGTTCCTCTAGGGCTGTGCATCTTGACGCCGCTATACCCCAGC
The DNA here is from genome assembly GCF_003265705.2 of Callorhinus ursinus. NCBI lineage: Eukaryota > Metazoa > Chordata > Mammalia > Carnivora > Otariidae > Callorhinus > Callorhinus ursinus. The sequence continues at coordinate 909,624 of NW_027397118.1, read as the reverse complement.
ACCTGGAACCGTGCTCTGGAAGGTTTTCCCAAACAATGAATGACTGTTAGAAATTTATCCCATACCCTGGTGCCTCCTAATTATAGCCTGTCTTAATTTTCTAGGGCTCCTGTTTTAAGGCATCCAAAATTTATTCTTGCACAGTTCTAGAGGCTAGAAGTCCAAAATCAAGGTGTTGACAAGGGCCATGCTTCCTCTGTAGGCTCCAGAAAGAATCCTTCCTTGCCTCTTGCAGTTTCTGGTGGCTCCTGACGATTCTTGGCATTCCTAGTCATGCGGCTAAGTCATTCTAATCTTTTAACTCGATTATATCTGCAAAGACTACAAGCTGACCCTTGAACAGGGGTCAGGCAGGGGCACTGACCCCACGTGCAGTCAAAACCCCAAGTATCCCTTTTGACGCCCCCCCCAAACTCAACCGCTAATTGCCTATTGTTGACCTGAAGGCTTATTGATAATATAACTAGCAAACGAACGCTCTTTTGATGTTATATGTATGTACTATGTGCTATATTCTTACAACAAAAGAAGCTGGAGAAAAGAAAATGTTACTAAGAAAATCATAAAGAAGAGAAAATACATTTATAGTCCTGCACTGTATTTATGAGGGAAAAAAAATCTGCATATAAGTGGACCCACACAGTTCAAGCAGGGTCATGCTGTTCATGGGTCAACTGGAGTTCCAAAGGAGGACCTGGAGGTCCTGGAGGTTAGGATTTGAACATATCCTTTGGGGGAGGGGGGCACACTTCTCCCCACTATACAGCCCCTTTATGCTACCTGTATTAGGATTGGCTAAAAGATGCTGCAGTCCCAAACGTAGCTCCAAACCTTGGCAGCTATTATGCAAAAGTTTGTCTGGTTGCTTTGGTTTTGTGGTTCCGCCACACCAACACAGGCTGCCAGGATTAGCACGGTGAAAGGGGTCCACAGGGAGCTCATGAGGTCACCAACAAGTCCATTACCACCAGACACAGCCTGTGCTCGCCTTGGGCCCCAGTTGCTGCAGGTCACTGCCACTCCTCCCTCACTTCTGCAGCTGATGCCTTCTCTAAATGGACACCAGGCACCTACACTGGACCCCAATGCCCTTGGAATGCCAAAGCCACACAGGTGGTCAAGTGGCACAGTCAGGGCACCTGGGGGGGCTCAGTCGGTTAAGCGTCTGCCTTCGGCTCGGGTCATGATCCCGGGGTCCTGGGATCGAGCCCCGCACCGGGCTCCCTGCTCGGAGGGAAGCCTGCTTCTCCCTCTCCCGTTCCCTCCGCTTGTGCTCCTTCTCTTGCTCAAATAAATTAATAAAATCTTTTTTTTTTTTTAAGAGGCACAGTCAAAGCTGCTCTCTGCAGAGGAGCCCCAAAGCTATGTTGTTTAGGCCCCCGGGTCTTACAAAGCCTTCTGGGAAACGGTGAAACCCTGAATAGGGCCAGGGATGTAAATGGACGAGAGGAGGCACACGTGAGGCAACAGAGAACAGTGGGGACTGGGGCAAACCAAAGCCCACGCCTCATCTAAACGGGGCAGCTGCGGTTTAGCTCAGGCTGCTGGCTGCCGTGTGAAAATCGGCCCCCAGGATTGGCAGATCTTTGGGCACTTTTTTAAAAGAAAGCCAGAAAGATTTCTACATGAAGTTGCCCAAGTTTCAAAATGCTGTTCAGGCTGGATTCAGCCCACAGGCCACGAGTTTGCAAGCCGGCTTGAGTGAGACAACTTTTTCCATCTCCCCAGCTCTCCACTCTTCAGCTTGACTCTCTGGCTATCCACAGGACATGGACATGTGTCAAATGGGGGCAGAGCCAGGAACAATCCCCCTCCCCCACTGACCTCAGACTCACCCTCCCTCAAATAGCCAGGGCTTCTCTCCTGGGGCTCAGGCTGATGGGTCTGGCTCCCTCCTGGGGTCTAAGTCCCTCCCGAGGGTCTCCTTTCAGATTGAGAGCTGGCAGGCCCGCAGCACACGGCTGCCAGGCAAGCCTGGGCATGTCTGAAGCCCACTGAGACCCAAGCTTCGGATGCTTTTCCGGTTCTCAAGAGAAAGTCCAGGCTCGTCACCATGACCCCCGAAGGCTCTCACTGGCAGATGGTTCCTGACCCTTGCAGCCTGTGACTTTGTTCCTCAAACTGGTCCCTGCTGACCCCAGCGCCATCTCTTCACCCTGCCCTCCCCCCACCCTTTTTAGATAGAGGGAACTTCTTTCTCCAGGGCATCTTGCTGTGTCTTCCCTCTCTGGACCTTTGCATGTAGGGTTTCCCGACTGTTTTTGAGACGCCCCCCCACCCCGACCCCCACCCAATACTCCCATGTCTCTCTGTAGATAGTAGCTCAGAAGTAACACATCTCTTCTTCCAGGAAGCCTTCCCTGACCATCTATACTGGTTTAGGGGCTGAGGACAGATGTTCCCACAGGCTGCTGGAGTTTCCCCTTAGCACTTAATTCTTTTTCCTGAGAAAGGGAGGGGACATGCGTCAAGGACAGGGACCATAACTGCTGTGTTTCCAAGTGTACCCAGCATCATGCCTGAGGCCCAGCAAATGCTTCTTGCAGGAGGAAGAAAGGAAGGAAGGAAATAGGGAAGGAAGGAGGGGAGGGATGGGAAGGGAGCTACCCTCCACTCTCCCTGTTTCCATCTCTCTGTCTCTTTCCTTTTCTGTCCATCTCTCTCCCTGCTCTCTGTCCTCATCGCCAAAGTTCTGAAATCTCCTCCTCTGACAATCAGCGCCGCGGATCATCTGTTTCTGAGTCGGCCTCCCCATCTTGGACCTGCAGGCCGACCTGCCCTCGCTCCCACCGCAGGCGTCCCTCCGAGAACCGCTGCTCCCCAGCCTCAGGACGTGGAGAGTCTAGAGGGGTCGCGCGGGCTGTTTCCCCGCAGAGGGCCCTGAGGCTGGGCGCCCGGCCGGGAGGCAGGGGTGGCGAGGTCGCGCACGGGCCGGGGCACGCCGAGGCCAGGAGCGGCGGGCGGCGGGGCTCACAGGCGTGGAAAGGAGAGAAGAGAGGGAGGGCGCAGGGCGGGTGGGGGGTGGGGCGGCGCGGGGCGGGCCTGAGCGCGCCCCCCTCCCTGCGCAGCCCGCGCCCTCCCAGCCCAGCGGGCCACATCTGGCGGCTGCCCCCTCCCTTGTTTCCGCTGCACTCAGACTTCCTCCCGCGGTGTCTGGAGGCTGCGCATCTGGGGCCTGAAACATACAAAGGGGCTGCCAGGACCGGCGGGAACGCGCGGCGGCGGCGCGGGCTGGGGCGCGGGGGCCGGACCATGCGCCGCTGAGCCGGGCCAAGCCCAGGCCACCGAGTCGAGCGGCCCCCTCGGAGCGCAGCGCCGCGCGGCGGAGCAGGCGCCAGCCAGACGGCGCCGCGGCCACACGCACCGAGCCAGCGATCCCCCGGGCGAGGCGCGGGGCCCGGGAGCGCAATGACCGAAGCGCGAGGGGCCCGGGGCGCGCTCGCCGGCCCGCTGCGGGCGCTCTGCGTCCTGGGCTGCCTGTTGGGCCGCGCCGCCGCCGCGCCGTCGCCCATCATCAAGTTCCCTGGAGATGTCGCCCCCAAAACGGACAAAGAGCTGGCCGTGGTGAGTTGCAGCGCCCGCCTCCGGCAGTCAAGTTCAGAGAAACTTCGGAGGATGGGGGGGGGGGGCCCCCCGAACAGCCCCCCCGGGGGGGGGCGGGGGGGGGGGGGGGGGGTTTGAAAAGGGGGGGGGGGGGGGGGGGGGGGGGGGGGGGGTCTTTGGTTAGCTGAGGGAGGGATGTCTTTTGCAAACCCTAAGGCAGTCTTAGTAATGGGAGAAGGCTTTTGATAAACAACCTGGCAACTTTTGGACCCGCGGGGTGGGCGAGAAGCCGGTGGTGGTAGGGCAGGGGATGCTTTGGCAAACAGCTGGAAGGGACCTCTTTTGTAAACAACGGCCGCATTGTCAAGTATCCAGGGGATCTGGCAAGGGGGCCGCTTTGTAAACAACTTTTGGACACATCTGGGGGATTGGCTAACCGGGGCTTGGCAAGCGTCTTTGTAGGCCTTTGGCCAAAGGCCTGAAAGGGGTCTCTTTTGAAAATGGAGGATCTTTTGAACCCCTGTGAGACTTTGGGAAAAGGGGCCTTTGGCACACAATTTGGGCTAACTTTTGCACACGTGTGGCTAGGAACTCAGGGCAAAGCAGAGCTTGGCCAAAGTCAAGGAACCTTTGGCATACATCTGGAGAGAGGCCCTGGGAGGGGATCATTTGGCAAGTTGTGGAGGGCAGGAGGGAAGCAGAGAGCGCATCTTTTTCAGCTGGCTCAGTGGACCAGTTGGCCAGGAGGGTCAAGGGTTGCACTTCGGAAAGTTTCCTCGAACTTCTCCAGAAGGGTTGGAGAACGGGAGGAGAGAACTGGCCGGCCAGGCGCAGGGAGGGGCAGGCGCACGGCGGCCCTGGCGCGTGGGGCGGGGGTGGACGGAGCCCCGGGGCGCGCCGCCAGCCAGCCCTCCCTCCTGGCGGGGCTGTGGTTCAGAGGTTGTTTTGCCAGCGCGCTCCGCTGGCTGGAGGAGCTCCCCCCCTTACCGACCGCAGTGTTACACGAGGGGGCTGGGGGCATCAGAGGGGCACTTCCTCTCACCCTGCGAGCGCCTCGGGGGTGGGGACCCCTCCAGATGTGCCTTCCAGCCTGCAAGACATCTGCTTCCTTACTCCTTCAGCCACCCCAGAAATCTCCTATTCTCCTTCATCCTGGTCCCCAACCGGCCCAGGACAGGACTTTTATACCCTCTGGTTACCCTAGGAACCCCTTCTCAGGACGTGACGCCACCGCTCCTTTTCCCTGCATATAGACCTCTGTCCCTGCTGGGTAAACGGGTGGGGAGACCTCACATTTTTAGGGGGCTGTTCATTTCAGGGGTCTGGAGCTGGCCTGCCTGATGAGGTGGCTGTCGGTTGAGGGTGACCTTTGGAGACCTGACAAAGCTTCGTGGGTCCCCATGCCTCCTACAGAGTCGGTGTTGCCCAGAGGCCATGCCGGAGGAGGCTTGAGGAGATGCCTCTGGACTTAGATTGCCTGGCTGCACATCAGGGAGTCATGAGCAACTGGCCTCCTTGGGGAAATGACTTCACTTCTCAATCTCGGCTGCTTCTGCAAACAGCATGATAGTGGGGGCTCGGGGTTAAGAGGGAGGTAATCCTGGACACCTTGAAGGCTACCTGGGGCCTGGTCAACACTCAACAAGACGTAACCTTTGTTATTACTCTCATTGTCACTATTATTGTATCCTCTCTTCCCCTTCTCTAACTACCCCCTAACCCCAAACAGGGTTAGGGCCCCTGTAATAAGGTCTCCAGGTTCTTCTCACCATTCCAACAAAGCACAAATCACACATCCAGTTTTCCACGGACTGTGGTCCATCCGCCTCCCTGCACTGGGATTTGAACCCTGGAGACTAGAAACATTTGCCGTGTTCACCAGTTTCTCCCCAATAGTGGCACAGGGCTTGGCACACGGTAGGAGTCAAAAAAATATTTGTTGAACAGATAAATGAGCCAGTTGGTCCCTGAAACTCCCTAGAGATCTGTTTTGTTTAGGCCTCAGTGAGCACGGAGGACAGAACGATTTTCTTTTTAGAAATGACAGCTCCGGGATTTGAACCCAGGTCTGTCTGCCGCTGGAGTCCAGGCACATAAGCCTTGAATCTCTTTATAAGGAAAGTGAGAAGACCAATCCTGCTGTCATCAGCAGTCGGGTGAATTAAGTCGGCGGAGGTAAAGAAGAGTGGCAGAGAGTTAATAGTTCCGAGCACGGGTTCTGGAGCCAGATGGCTTGGGTCCAAATCCACCTCAGCCGTTTGTGAGCTGTGGGATTGTAGGCAAGTTTCTTAACCTCTCTGGGCTTTAATTTATTTCTCTGTATGAGGGAGAGAATAAGAGTAACTGCATTCTAGAATTGCTATATGGGGCATATAGTAAGCACCCGATGCGTGCCCCAAGCCACGCGTTACAGCTTTTATGTCACTCAGCTAGTGGGCAACAGAGCTGGTTTGGGAACCCGGGATGCTACCTGGGACCGTTGGGCCCCTGACTCCTTGGGTCAGCAGGATGCCATCCTCACATGGCTGCTGGCCTCGGGGTGTTTCATTTCTTCCAGCAATATCTGAACACCTTCTACGGCTGCCCCAAGGAGAGTTGCAACCTGTTTGTGCTGAAGGACACACTGAAGAAGATGCAGAAGTTCTTCGGGCTGCCCCAGACGGGGGAACTCGACCAGAGCACCATCGAGACCATGCGGAAGCCACGCTGCGGCAACCCCGACGTGGCTAACTACAACTTCTTTCCCCGCAAGCCCAAGTGGGACAAGAACCAGATCACATACAGGTGCCAAGCCAGGGCGGCTGGAGGCAGGGCCCTGGGGCTCTGGGACACTGGGTCTCCTTGGGCCTTGCCTTCTCCCTTCTCCGGGGCCCGGGGAGTATCTGGTGAGGGCCTGGCAGCTCAAGGAGTTTGCCTACGAAGTTTTCTTAGGAACTGGAGTCAGACTGGAGCTTGAATCTCACATTTCCTAGCCTTGGGGCATTGGGCTAGTTAGGTTCCATGCGTTCAGCCTTGGCTTTCCAGTCTACAGAATGGGGCTAAAACATGACCTTCCTCGAAGGTTCGTTGGGAACTAAGCTTGGTCATGTATATGATGGGTCACTATATATGTCAGCGTCCAGCACACAGTGAGAGCGTAAGGAATGCGAGTCACTGTTGTTCTTAGATGGGCTCATTGGGGTGGGTGGAGGGATTTGATGATTGGCTGCTAATTGAGTTTTATATTCTATCAGAGAGTTGTTATTATTGGTTGTTAATTGGGCTGAGAGCTCTCCTCTGCCTGGCTCATGCTAGATTCCAAGGGTGAGATCTTTGCCCCGTAGCCCTTAATGCACTCACTATTCATGCCTCCCCGCCCACCAGCCAGAGGTGAGAAAGGAGACTTGAGCCAGGGCATGGAGATGTGGGCTGGTCTAGGACTCCACGGAAGCTCAAGGCATTCTGGGTGGGCTGTTCTCCCAGTAAGCTTTGCTACACACACACACACACACACACACACACACACACACACACACACACACCTGCCCGTGCATACACAGTCATACATGCACACAGAAACCCGCGCACTCCTTACGTGCTCAGGCACACACTCGCAAACTACACACCTGCACACACATTCACACACATCCACGCATGGTCACACAGCTGCACACACACCTGGGCATGTACGTGCATGCTCGTGTGCGTATGCATACTCCCTTTCCCTTGTGCACACAGACACCCTCACATGCATTTCTCCCCGCTGCAGGATTATTGGCTACACACCTGATCTGGATCCCGAGACGGTGGATGATGCCTTTGCTCGTGCCTTCCAAGTCTGGAGTGATGTGACTCCGCTACGGTTTTCTCGTATCCGCGATGGAGAGGCTGACATCATGATCAACTTTGGCCGCTGGGGTAGGCAGAAAAGGGGTCAGCAGCGAGCCGGTGCAAAGACAAGGGGGCGGTCTGGCCATTAGAGGGGCCCGGGGTCTTGAGCAGAGCTTAGACAGGGAAGTAGAAGATGTAGACCCTGGGCAGCCACATTGATGTGGGGGCAGGTAAGGTGACAGTGGGCATACCCCGGAGGCGGTGTAATCCCGAAAGCAGGTGGTCTGTGTGCACCGCCCAATATGGTAGCCACTAGGTACATAGGTCCATTCACGTTTAAATTAGTTAAAATTAAGTTAAACTGAAAATTCAGTTTCTCCATCACACTAGCGACATTTCAGCTGCTCAGTGGCCATGTGAGATTAGTGTCACTTGAATTGAACCGCACAAAGACTATCCCCATCATCAGAGAAGTTCTTTTGGTGGCGGACACCGAGGAATTCTAGATGTGAGAGGGGGTCAGAAGACAGTGGAGCAGTGTAGACTCCAGAGGAAGTGGACTAGCACCGAGATCAAGGACGCCGTGTGGGTTGGTCTTGTGAACACTGGCGGCAGTGTAGACGTGAAGGTGGGTGGTGTGGACATTGTGAATGCTATCGTGATGTGGGTAAGTGGCACGGGCAAAGGTGTTGACGCTCGGTGGTGCGCACTGGGTGGCGAAGTAGACATGAGGGTGAATGTTGTGGATATTGGCGATGGTATGACTTGAGGGTAAGGGATAGGGCTAAAACGGCAGTGTGGATGTGGGGTAGGTGATACAGACGACGGTATAGACGAAGAACAGTGACAGAGTGGTGAGGACACGGGGGTGGCACATTAGTCTGTGGGTAGGTATGATGTCACCGGCACTGGTGTAGACAGTGAAGGTCAGCGGTAGAGAAACTGGGGGCCGTATAGGCTGGAGGGGGGAGTGTAGACCACAGGATGGTAACAGTCAAGTCAGGAACTCTACCGAGATGCTGTGTTCCCAGGGCTGGATGACTGCACCAGGACAGGGAAGGGGACGGATGTCAGGGCAGCTAGGGGCCCAGGGATGGGGGTGTGGCAGGGTTTCGGAGCCCAGCTGGGACAGCTGGAAGCCGAGACCCTGTGTGTTGCAGAGCATGGAGACGGATACCCTTTCGATGGCAAGGACGGGCTCCTGGCTCATGCCTTTGCCCCGGGCCCTGGCGTTGGGGGAGACTCGCACTTTGACGACGATGAGCTGTGGACCCTGGGAGAAGGGCAAGGTAAGAGAGTGAACATCCGGGTCATGGCCGGGTCTCCTCTCTGGTCCTCTGCATGCCTCGCTGTCCCTTGGCCGCAAGGACCATGGCTTCCCTGGCCACCTCGGGCCCCTCCATCTGCTCTGATGGGAGCAGAGAGCCGGCAGCCGGAGGGAGGTCACATAACCCGGCTGAGTCAGCATCCTGGTCTCCAAAGAAGCACCCAGGGAGGCTGACTATCCACCCTGTGTTGCCCTAGTGGTCCGCGTGAAGTACGGGAACGCCGACGGGGAGTACTGCAAATTCCCCTTTCTGTTCAACGGCCGGGAGTACACCAGCTGCACGGGTACCGGCCGCTCCGACGGCTTCCTCTGGTGCTCCACCACCTACAACTTCGAGAAGGATGGCAAGTACGGCTTCTGCCCCCACGAAGGTGAGCAGCCGCCCGGCTCCAGGCTTTCCTCCGCAGCCTCCACCTCCCCAGGCGGTCCCCCGCTCTCCCCCGCCCTCCCCCCTCCTCCGCAGGCCTGACCCTGCCGTTCAGCCAGCATCCCCTCCCCCCGCACCACCCTCGAGTGAGCCACGGTCATGGCTGCGTCCTTCTCGCCCTCACAGTTATTTACATGATACTTCCATTAAATCGGTTGGTTGGTTGGTTGGTTGGTTTTGCCATTAGCAATATTTGTGAAATCACAGGTTTGATGTGTAAATTATTTCTTGTCTAGTGTGCACTAGAATGAACTTAGAACTGCTAAAACGCCCGGTGGTTCTCTCTAGAACCACTCTCTACCCCCAGGCGAGGATGGGAGCCTCAAGGACATGAGGAGAGGTGGGGGGATGGATTGGAAGCCCCACAGCAGGATTGGGAGGCAAGACTCAGACACCGAGGCTGGTGCCCGATCCGGCTTGGGGACAACGGCCCTGGGAATGTCAGCCATTGTTCCTGGTTCTGACGCTGATTCTTCCAGTGTGTGCGTGTGTGCGCGTGCATGTGTGTATGTGTGTGTGTGTGTGTGTGTGACAAGCACACGTCTGGGTGTGGGGGCTGTTCCATATCTGCCTCTCTGGGTCTTTTTGCTTGTGTCTGCATCTCTGTGTCTTGGCAAAGGCATTAGGCCTGACTCAGTATTTTTGTACGTGTTTTTGCCAATGCTTGGGACATAACATTTTCAGATATTTTGAAACCATATAGAGGAAGAAGTTTTTTAAAGGGGTAAGGGTACTGACGTACACACTCAATCCTTTTTTAGTATATCCTTCACAATGAGACACACCTCAAGCAGAAATCATAAAAAGATAACGTGTACATGTTCATGCTGGTCACATTGTTAGATTGGATGTTCCTAGAGGTCAAAAGCCCAGAAAACTAGGGGGAAATCAGAGAAAATCCAAAAATGAATTTTGTAAATGCTTGTTTCTTCTCCATCCCGTAAAGACTCTTTGATCTATAGATGCCTCTTTTGGCTGTAATTTTACACGTTTGTCCATCTCTCTGACCCTGTTGCAACTGAGCGCTGAGCACCGGCCATCTTAACAGAAGGAAAGGAACGAAGAGCTACTTAATCGTGTTCCTGTTTACGCTTTTAATACCAAAGCTTGCACAGTACTTCGTCTTAAGTAAGAGTTCAAGCCATTGACCATTAATAAGTCAGAAACTTTTAAACAAAAGTATTTTATGTATCTTGCTTTCCCAGCAGGGATTCAAGCAGAGTTAACCCTGCCATGTGTCAGTCCCTGTGATTAGAACAGAATGCCTTGATCGTAGAAGTGGAAACAGCTGTAATTCATAAGTTTGGTTTTTCCCTGCGTTGGCCATTAGCCATTTACTTGGTCTTTAGCCAGATGCAAGTACGTACAACGCGCCCGTGTTTGGGTCTTGGGATAGATGTCCTGGTTACTCAGCCCCTCCTGATGCTGAGTCAGTGTCCGCTTCTCTTTATCCTTGCTGGGGGCAGGATCTGAAAGGAGATGGGGGCTTCCTGGGTGGTAGACATGCAGCTGTTGGGAGGCCAGAGGCAGAGGCTTGCCTCTGTGGAGGTTACCGCTTTGCCTTTCCTTCTCTGAGGCCACCAAGGCATCTGGCTTCAGTTTCGGCTCATTGTTTCTGCCACTGCGGGGGGAAGGTCTCTTGGTTGGGGAGAGGGTAGTAGGAGGATATGGGGCCCTGGTCCTGTGATCCTTGGCCCTCATTTTGGTCATGGTGGAGTTAACGGGGGCTGATGAGGTCACCTCTGGCGCCTTTGCGCACAGATGGTCCTTGTTACGCACTTGTGGTTTTGCTAGTTGGCAATTCCAGAGACACACCATTTTGTAGTTTTGGGGTGGATGAAGGCATGGGGGAGCGGGCGGAGAACCCAAGACACACAAGCCCTGACTCTGAACCCTACTGTCCCCCAATTGTCCAGTCACAGCCTCTGTCTTGGGGAGGTCAGAGAGGGAGCTCAGAGCGTGTGTTAAAAGGTTTCTGAAGACACCGCCTCCCTTCCGTTCTCCCCCTCTTCTCCTCCTCTCTCCTGCAGGGACCGCGGCGGGCCATCCAGGAAAGCCCCTGGGGTTGAAAGGGAGGTGAAGTTTCCTGTGTGTGTGTGTGCGTGTGTGTGTGTGTGTGCACGCGCGCACGCACGCGTGTGCACATGCGCGCGAGCGTGTGTGGCAAAGACTGTGAGCAAGAAAGAGATGACCAGGAGCAGTTCCAGAATCAGCCTTCTGAGAACTGTTTTCCTATCTCTCCAGTGGAAAGACCCTTGTGGTCCTGCCAACCCCCGTCTGCATGGCCAGGCAGTGTGGACAGTTACCTTGGGGTGTGGGCCGGGCTCTGGAGAACCCCGTGCTGTGTGCCAGGTGGTAACCATTTCATTGTTGGGAGGAGGGCGTTCGGGTGGATTGAGGGAGGCATCCCTAAGGTCCCAGGGGGAGGGATCGAGCTGGCCAAGGAGGCAGGAATGCTCTCCAGGAGCCCAGAGAAACATCAGTTCATCAACCACTAGAGACAGGTTTTGAATATTTTCATGACATTACAACCTCACTGGTGTGACCTGGCCGCCAGCGCTGTGCCCCACGCAAGTGCCCAGCCGATCCTCAGCCAAGCAGGCGGGTGGCCTCTCATACTCGTACCCCTCCCCTCTCTCCCCCGCCCTCCCAGCCCTGTTCACCATGGGTGGCAACGCTGACGGACAGCCCTGCAAGTTCCCGTTCCGATTCCAGGGCACCTCCTATGACAGCTGCACCACCGAGGGCCGCACGGACGGCTACCGCTGGTGCGGCACCACCGAGGACTATGACCGCGACAAGAAGTATGGCTTCTGCCCCGAGACTGGTGGGTGTCACCGCCTCCCCCTGCCTCCCCAGGGCCAGCAGCCCGCCCTGTGAGAGAACACCTCCCAGAGACCCCTCCCCACCCCACCCCCGCCTCCTCCTTTCCCCAGGACCGGGCTGCCGGCCAGAGTGCTGAGCGGCTGGGACAGCATGGGCACCCACATCGGGACAGATGGTGCATGGACACCAATAGCCCGTTGAGCCAAATTGGGGATGCCTAATGTCTGGCCAGCTCAGGACCCTGCCTGAATGGTCCACATTCCCTCGGCTTCCCTGGTAATCATTTCTCTCTCTCTCTCTCCGTCTCATCTTGAAGTCTCTCTTCCCAGCTTTTCTTTGCTCTCTGTATCTCTAGCCTGTGGTTTCTGTTTTGCAGTAAGGATTCCCGGCTTCCTTTCTTCCTCCCTCCCTTCCTTGCTTCCTTCTACTTCCTCCAGCAGCTCTTTACCAAGCACCTGCTTTCTGCAGGAGACCCAGGTGGGTCCTCCACAGGACCCAGGATGAGGACGTTCACGGTCTAAGGAAGTATGTGGGCACCGTTAGCTCTGCCCAGCCCCCTCTACCTCTGGTCCCTCTGGCCCCATCCATGGGAGGCTGAGTAAAGCTCTGGAATCTGCGTGGGTTTGAATCATAGCCCTGACACTTCTAGCAGTAGCTGCTCAGGCTAGTTTCTTAATTTCTCCAAGCTCCCGTTTCCCATCCCATGGTCCCTACTGCACAGGATTGTAGAGACGTGTATAAAGCGCTTGCTCCAGGGCCCAGGGCTGAGCGAGTGCTCAGTGAGCGTGGTTGGTTAACGTCCGCATCGTGTCGTTCCCTGGCAGTGGCCTCAGATACCTTACTGCTCCGTGACCCATGTCCCTCACTCCACAGCCATGTCCACTGTTGGTGGGAACTCGGAAGGGGCCCCCTGTGTCTTCCCCTTCACCTTCTTGGGCAACAAGCATGAGAGCTGTACCAGCGCGGGCCGCAGCGATGGGAAGATGTGGTGCGCGACCACAGCCAACTATGACGATGACCGCAAATGGGGCTTCTGCCCCGACCAAGGTACACGGCTCTGACACCAGACGCCGCCCCGCCCCTGCACCGGAAACATTCCTGGGCCCTCCCACACACTCCCGGTATAGACACCACTCCCCCGACATCCCCATGTTGGTAGAGACACTGTGTTGGCGGAGGTCCTGCCCATCCATGGGAAGCTGCGCTTCCCCTCCTGACCTTGACCACCCTTCCAGCTGGGGTTCTTACTACCCCAAACATTCAGTGCTGGGCACAGGGTACCCTATATCAGAGAATGATTCCCCTATGAGGCATTCCCATTCCAATGGAGAGCTGCCTTTAAGAAGCTGGGCGGGCAGGAGAAAGGAGGAAAACAGAGGTAGCCTCATCCTCCAACGCCACCCTCCACGCATCACGAGAGAGCCCCTAGAGCCCTCCCTGCCCCTTCGACACCATCCTTTGCCAAGTTGTGAATGAGGGGGTCTGTGACAGTGCTGAGTGCTGAGGACTGGGCCACCTGAGACAGCTCTCTGCCCTCCAGGGCGCACAGGTTGGGGAAGAGAGTGACCAGGAGATAGGCCACGACCTTACCGCATGGTCAGTGCAGTGAGCAGGCTTCGTGGGGGCACTGTGCCCACTCTAGTCTGCAGGGCCCCATGGCATTGGGCTCAAAGCTCCCTGAGGGCCCCGATGGCCAGGGAAGAGGATGGTCCAGGGCTCGCCAGAATTAGATCAGCCTCTTTTTCTGTGACTTTTCTTCTTTTTTACTCACGATGAGGCGGACTTTGGATCATGCTAACTGAAAGAGGCTGGCCAAAGGAGTTTTTCTTAACCCCCGCCAAACACCATGCTAGGACATAGCCTGATGCTACCTGCTCTGCCCCAGCGTCTACTTCAAAGTGGGATTCTCCCTCTGCTGGAGTGGCTTGAGACTCCAGAGCTGATGTGGTATACTGGTGGTGTGTATTAGTTTCCCAGGGCTGTCATAACCAAGTGCCGCAAACTGGGTGTCTTAAAACAACAGAAATTTATTCTTGTGCATTTCAGAGGCTACAAGTCTAAAAGTCAAGGCATTGGCAGGACCACATTCCCTTGGAAGTCTGCATTGTTCCAGTGTCTGCCTCTCTTGTTACATGCCCTTCTGTGTATTTTCTCTTCTTAGAATGATACAGGTCACGTTGGATTAAGGGCCCACCCTACCCCGGTATGACCTTATTTTAACTTAATTTATCTGCAGAGATGCTGTATCCAAATAAGGTCACATTCACAGGTGCTTGGGGTTAGGAACTCAACTTATCTTTTGGGGAGACGCAATTCATCCTACAACAGGGTATGCAGTGGGGTTTGCCCTCTGTGGCTGAGTCTGGGCAACCACTCTGAGGGAGAGTGGTTTTTACTGCTTCCTGGGGAAGGAATGGTGGACCTACCCTCTTAACCTCTTTGGGGACCCTGAAGTGCAGGTTTTGCCCCTACTCTTTGTAGAGAAACACAAAGAGCCAGAAAACAGGATTTTTAACAAATGGGACTTGAAGTAGAGGATTTGTCGCTGCTTCTGGCTCTCCTTTATAGCTCCCATGAATTCCACCCTGGAAAGGACTTTGGCTGACCCTACTCGAAAGCAATGGGCATAGTCTCTCGGTCCCTGAATTCTCAGAAGGGAGAATCAGTACGAGCCATCTGCGCGGCTCTTAGCCCCACCATGGTGCTATCCTCAAAGTCCCCATCGCTGGGGCCAGAGCCTCACTGCTCTCTTACCTCTGTCCCGGTCTCTCTGCCCCCCTCCCCTCCTGCGGCCTTCAGGGTACAGCTTGTTCCTGGTGGCAGCCCATGAGTTTGGCCATGCGATGGGGCTGGAGCACTCTGAGGACCCTGGAGCCTTGATGGCTCCCATTTACACCTACACCAAGAACTTCCGCCTGTCCCACGATGACATCAAGGGCATTCAAGACCTCTACGGTAACCCTCAGCGTAGGGGGGCATCCGGATGGGGGTCTGGGGAGGTCATGCAGTCTGGGATGGAGGCCCAGGGCTTTGGAACCAGCAAGGTCCCATCTCTCCAGGACTGTAGGAGACAAAGGCAGGAGGCAGGAGCGTTGATCTGGTCTGGGGATAACAGAGCAACCCTACAAGCATTAGTCCCTTTGCTTTGGATGGTCCTTTTCCATTACAAATAACACCAGCGTTCCTGCCCCTCTCGGCTCCCCGGAGCCACTGCGTGAGGTCGGCAGGGGAGAAACTGACTCCCCGTTTTCTAGGTGAGTCAGCTGAGGCCCAAGGAAGGTGACCCTTCTGGCCCAGGGTCACCAGGTTTCATCCACCAAGTTAGGTTTAGAATCCAGGACAGTGAGCCAAACACAGGGCAGAACTGCCCAGCATATGGAAAGACCCTGATGATACGGGGAGTGAAAGTGTCTAGTTTTATCCCGATTCTTTTCTTTTTAGGATTTTATTTATTTCTTGGAGAGAGAGAGACAGAGATAGCAAGAGAGAGCATGAACCTGAAGGAAAGAGGCAAGCAGGTTCTCCACTGAGCAGGGAGTCTGATGGCGGGACTTGATCCCAGGACCCTAGGATCATGACCTGAGCTGAAGACAGATGCTTAACCAACTGAGCCACCCAGGCGCCCCTGATTCTTTTATTTTAATGTGTGATGGGCACAATTCAACCAGAGCTTGAAACTGGTGCTTTACTTATTAGCGCTTACAATGAGGCTAGAGTGGGCCCATTTAAAAAAAAGTCACTATGAAATGGTCCTGGACCAAGTCACAGTAGTGGAAATGGTGGTGGGTGACAGGGCTGGGGACACACGGATTTGGGAAAGAACACTAAATCAAGGGAGAGGCGCCAGGTTCGAGTGTGTTTGCCACTCACGAGCAGCAAGAGATGAAGCAGGTGTTTACCTCCCTGGGCTCGGTTACCTCATCTCTAAACTGTGGCCGGTTGCCATGAGGGGCAAAGGGATGAATCCTTGAGAAAGTGTCACACACCCGATGCTGGACGCAGAGGTGGCCGCTGATGGCCCTGACTCTCCTGCGGGCTGAAGAACCTGAGCTTTGCATTTTGAATGGTTGGGCAAGTCACTCAACCTCTGTGGGCCTCAGTTTCCTCATCTGTAAAATGGAAGTAATAACAGCACCTCCTGCCAGGGATGTGGTGAGGACTGGTTCAGGTGACGTCAGCAAAGAGCATTTGTCAAGTACCAGGTGCTTGGGATTCTGGTTTCTCTTTATTGCCCTCCCCCCACGTCCAAGCGTCATCTCTGGGTCGTCCCTGCACTCAGTCCAAGACCAGAATGCTATTTCTTCTGACCCTTCACAGGCTGGGGTGGGCAGCCCTGGGGGCTCAGCCTGGTGGGGAGAGCCCCTAGAGCTGGGGAGAGTCTGAGGTCACGTCTGCCTCCTGCAGGAGCCTCCCCTGATGCTGGCACGGGCACCGGCCCCACCCCAACTCTGGGACCCGTCACTCCTGAGATCTGCAAGCAGGACATTGTCTTTGATGGCATCTCTCAGATCCGTGGGGAAATCTTCTTCTTCAAGGACCGGTGAGTGCGGGAGCTTGCTTCCTGTCCTTGCCCTCTGCGCGTTCCCCATTATTCCTCTGCCCCCAGCCCTTGGTCAGGGAGCCTGCTGGGGGCTTCACAGAATGGCCTGTAGAGACAGTTTGTCCTGTGTATCAGACAGCCTCCAGATGTCAGTGTCTTACCGCAACGGGCATCTCTTTTGCTCTCTCCTAGTCTGTGGGTCTGCTAGGTGTCTGGGCTTCAGGCTGTGGTTTTTGGTTCGGGTACGTTCTGCATGTCACTCCTTCTCCTGGGGTTAGCAGCTGCTCGTGGCAGATGACAAGCACAAGAGGCCAAATCAAACCACACGAGCACATTTAAAGCCTCCACTCACATCATGTCTGAAAATATTCCATTGACTGAAGCAAATCACATGGCCAGGCCCAACACCTATCGTAGAGGGTGGTGCTGTGAGGTCACATGGCAAACGCACATGGATGTATGATTCTAAGATAAGCGTGGAGAGAAGAATTGGAAACAATAATCCAGGCTCCCCCAGGCTTTCTCCTGGAATGGCCTTGACCCCAGATAGCCAAATCGTTCTTTGTAGGAGGAGCAGGTAACCACAGGGGAGAGGTGGTGTCCTTCATGCTAGAGATAAAGGCCCCTACTCAATCAACCAAGTGCTGAGACTCACCCAGCTGCCCTAGCCCTCCCAGAGGATGGCAGACATTATCTAGGACTGCATTAAAGGGTCTGTCCATCATCCATCTGTACATACGTACATACATCTATCCATCACTCATCTGTTTGTCCATCATCCATCCACCCATCATCGTTTATCTATTATCCATTAGTCTGTCATCATCCATCCATCATCCATCCATCCATCCATCCATCCATCCATCCATAAGGTGTGGTAGTTGATGGAATGGCCTCTGGAGCCAGATTGCCTGGGTTGGAATCCTGGACCTGATATTTACTGGTTGTATGATTATAGGCAAATTAATTAATTATGTGTCTCCTTTGTACCTCAATTTCCTCATCTATAAAATGGAACTGGTATTCTAACCTATTTCATGGGGCTGTTGTAGGGATTCGATGCTGTAAGACTAGATGCTTAGAATAAAGCCTGACACAGGGTGAGTGTATTCGATCATACTAGCTAGTATTGTCAACAAACAATTCTTTGGCACTTACTGTGCCAGCTACTTTGCTTTAGGAGCTCGGGGCAGGAGATGGTGTGCTGGGAGCAGAGGGGCCACCTAATGCCTAGAGTAGCATTCTCAAAGAGAGGTCCGTGGGCCCCCTAGGGTGTGAATGTGAGGAGTGTGGGTTCTGCGCCCACCCCGAGGCCCTCTTGACTGAAATCTCTGGGAGTGGGCTCTAGGCATCCACATTTTCGCAGATTCCCCTGTGAGTCTTACGCACACTGAAGTGTGAACAGTGGCAGTCAAGTCTGGGAAACAGAGGCAGGGAGAGCTGAAAGCAGTCCACAGCTGAATGAGAGGAATGGAATTGCAGAAGCATTTGGAAAATGCTTGCCTGGACACCCACGAGTGTCCAGGGCCTTTAAAGGAGAAGCAGACCCAGGGGGCAGTGATGAGCTGACAGGTTGGGAAGGTATTTGAGTCAGGGGGTCCTGCAGGAGCGGAGCCACAGAGATATGAGAATTCCTGGCTTGGGGGAGGGATGGAGAGAGCCTGATGAGGCTTGAAGATGTTCTGTGAACTTTTGTGAGGAACCTCCTCTGGTCCAGGCACTGGGCTAGGTGCTGGGGGGGCAGATGCCCTGCTTTTTTGCAGAGTCTTCTGGCCAACAGGGAGATGGCCAGAATGCAGAGAGAGAGAGAGGAGACTCAAAATGCAGTGAGAAGTCAGGTACCATCAGGCCCTACTGTCCAGCACTGTCCTTAGCCTGGAGCTCTTCCCACTCGGGAGGCCCTGACATTCGGAGCTGAGACATGTGGCCCTAGGAAAGGGTGCAGAGCCCAGGCCCTGGTTTGTAGCCACCCCTGGCCTGACACAGCGTAATTTCAAAAGGAAGTTGATGAGCGTTTGATGGGTTCGTTGAATTAACCAGTAAATAAGCACCAGCCATGTGCAAAAATGGGTGGTAGGCACTGGGGGAGTGAGAAGGGTAATACCACAAGATAAGTAAACCCAAACCTCGGAGGCAGATCTGGGTTTGAATCCTGGCAATACCGTAATCTCTCTGAGTTTCATTTGCCAAGTTAGGATGGTGATACCTTCCTGCAGCTGGATGTTTTGGCTGCAAGTAACAGGGATCCGCAGCTCAAACCAACTGACACAGCGGAGAGAAACCGCTCGCACGTGGTATAGAGTCCAGAGGTGGGGTTGTCTCCGGGGGCAGAAAGAGGCTCAGTGACTCAGTGATGTCTTTGTCCACTGCCGTCCTCTGCATTGTTTTCCCCTCAAGGCCGGGTCCCTTGAGGCCATGGGGGCAGTAGGCTTCCTTGGCCACATCCAGCAGGAGAGAGTGAGAGGTTCCCCAGCTGTGAATTACAAGTCTGTTCAATCTCCTTGGGCCCACATAAATCATACAGTAACTGCTGAATCAGTGCCAATTGCCAAGAAATGCTAAGCTTTGATAGGCTTAGACCAGCGGTTCTCAAAACGTTGGCATGCATTAGGATCATCTGGAAGCCTTGTTGAAACAGATTGCTGGGCCCCAAGCCCAGAGAGTCTGGTGCATAGGTCTCGAGTGGGACCCAGCAAAGTTGTGTTTCCCAGTTCCCAGACGATGCTCATGCTGCTGGTCTGGGGATCAAACTTGGAGACCAGTGGCTTAAGCTAAGCAGAATGGGGATGGGGTCCAATTATGGGCAAGCCTGGATCATAAACACAGGAGTTGTGTGAGGAAGGATGATAGGGAAATAAATGTATCATAGATGCTGGTAGACCACCAAGAGCGCATGTTATCTTGTTGTATTGTGAAGGTTGCATTTTACACGACACACAAAGTGCTTGGCACTTAGTAGGTCCTCCATAAATAATAATAGCTCTCACCCTTGCCAAAGTGCACACGTCCATTCCAATTCAGGAAATACTTTGAGTACCATCGGCCCCTGCCTCAGTGGCCTTCTGATTTAGTAAGAGACATTTTAAAAAAACAATCAAACTACTATTCCAAGGCACTCAGTGTTAAAAGACTCCGAGGAGGAATAATATGGTATGGACAGAGGTAATTAGGGAAGGCTTCCTGGAGGAGGGAGCAAGACAGGGAGCAAAAATGTGGCTTCTCAGCCCTGGCATTTTGCAGAGGGGGCTCTGCCCATTCTCCAGTCCTTCTCCAGTATGCCTTTGACCTTGCCTCCCCCTCTGAGGGCATCATCGCTGGGAAGTTTTTGAGTGGGCGTGGGGAGGCATATGTGGGAACAGCTGCAGAGTGACCGAAGATGTGGTTTCCTGTGTCCCCTGCCCCCCACCCCAGGTTCATTTGGCGGACAGTGACGCCACGGGACAAGCCCATGGGGCCCCTGCTGGTAGCCACATTCTGGCCTGAGCTCCCAGAAAAGATCGATGCTGTGTACGAGGCCCCGCAGGAGGAGAAGGCTGTGTTCTTTGCAGGTGTGTGGGAAGGGTTCTGCCTGACCCTTGGCTCCCCAGGGCTCTGCACCATGGTTCCTGTGTACCCGTGGGGGCTCCCTCTCCTTTCTGGATCTGTTCTTTCAACCATCAGTTCCAAAAGCGTGGGCTTCATCTGGGAAATTGGCTCAGACACCCAACAGCAAACAGCACTAGCCCACAGAGTGAACATCCCATTACCTTTTAATTTTCAATCCTTCTAATTCCTCTTCTAGAAGGAAAATCACAGTTTAGTGCCGGGATGTCCGGCACTAAAAAGTGTCTCTTAACACTTTTCTAATGTTAGAGCCTTTGGCAGACAACAATTTTAGCCAGAACTTTTTAAAAGGGGATGACATTTTTAACGTTTAAAATAAATTTATTTCCAAAAAAATAAATAATTTAATTCTATGGAGTTCAAGATGAATTCCTTGAAAGCAAAATATGAAGTAAGTGATAGCACAGAAAGTCTCTGCAAGCGGTAAAAATGATCAAGGTAGGGTCACGTGGCCAACATTTGGGAAACCCTGTGCATCCAGCATTCATCTGAACTTACAGTGTGCCAGGGATCCAGGCCCTGCCCTCCCGGAGCTCACAAGCTAGGAGGCTATGGCAGGAGAGGGAGGATGGACAGGAGCCTGCCCTGGTCTGAGGTGTGAGCACAGGGACGGTTTTCTGGGGCAGCCAAAGCCTCGGCCGCATAACAGGTACATGTTCTACCAGCCGGGTCCCCATATCCTCCAACCCAGAGTAGTCCTGGGCTGTGGTGCCAGTGAAGAGGTCTTCGTGGCAGGCGTATTTAGCATATGTGGCTTGGTGAACGAGCAAGGGCTGGAGGCACCCCACCGCCCCCACTCATCTCCTTGGCCAGGCAGCTTCTGTAAGCAGTTGGTAAAACCATATACCTGAGTCCTGATCTGGGCACAAAACTGGAAGTGAGCGGGACCCTGTGTCCCTGTTGAGAATGGCCGCAGTGGGGTCCCCGACAGACAGATGATGGGAGGAACAGACCAGGCTGAGGGATTTCAGCACCAGCCACCAAAACACCCTTTGCTTCCGCCCCAGGGAATGAATATTGGGTCTACTCAGCCAGCACCCTGGAGCGAGGGTACCCCAAGCCGCTGACCAGCCTGGGGCTGCCCCCTGATGTTCAACGCGTGGATGCTGCCTTTAACTGGAGCAAGAACAAGAAGACCTACATCTTTGCTGGAGACAAGTTCTGGAGGTAAGGGGGTTAGCGGTGAGGACACGGTGGCAGAGGGGCGGAGGCAGTAGAAAGGAGAACAGCATAGCCAGCCATGTGGACATGGAGAAGAAGCTCTGTGGTTTCCTGTTTCCTGGGTCAGGGTCGGCGGTTTGGGGCCACGGATGCCCCCTCTCTGACCTCTAACCTGCCAGGGCTGCAGGGCGTCTGAAAGGTCCCCGAGTGATGAACATCCTTGTGCACGTTGCTGGTATGGGACTGGTCAGAACCTCCTTTCCTTCTCCAAAGCCTCCCATCTGGGGGTGACAAGCTGCAAAAGGGGGTAATAAAAATAAAGCTAACAGCTTCTACTACTGATGCTATATGCTAGACACTATTTCAAGGGCTTTATGAGATCAGTATTGTTACTATTGTTCCCATTTTGCAGATGAGGGAACTGGGGTTCAGAGAGGTTAAGTGTCTAGCTTAAAGTCACACAGCCATGTCGTGGCAGGTTGGGATTTGAACCTTGGAATTCTGGCTCCCAGACAACATGCTATTTATTCTTCACTGTTCTATACTGTACCGGAGATAGTGGGGTCCTCAGAAATAAGGGTGGTGAAGGCGCGGGGCGCAGGGGACAGAGGACAAAATACGATGAAGACAGAGATGGGTGTACCATCTGCCCACCGGAGCATCCAAATCAGGCCTCCCGGGAAGCAGCAGGCACCCTCGGGCGTGTCTACCACAGACCCAGTGTCTGTGGGCGCAGACTGGCAGGGGGCCAGTTCGGAAGCAGGTAGCTCCCTGCTCTAGGTCATCAAAAGGGAAGGGTTCAATTCCAAGAGGCCATGGTCAGGGCTATGGGTCAGGGAGCCCAATATCCAAGAACAGTCAGGGAAAGACTGCCCAGACTTCCAGAGTTTGATTATAATTCTTTGCATTCCCCAGACAAGGAAACTGCCCAAAGAAATTAAATAACTTGGTGTATGTTGCTTAAATGCAAGTGTGTTGACCACAGAGCCAGGATGATAACCGCATCTCCTGTCCCCTAACCCCACGCCCTTCCCGGGTACCCTCAGGGTCGTTCGGTCAGTGGGAAGGGATGGGGGGCGCAGGGGCTGGTCCCTGCCTTCCTCCTCGGGCTGTTACTGCATCTGGGCCCTTTGTCTGCCATCCCTGGAACAGTCCAGCTTCCCTCCCAGGCCTCTCTCTTCTGCCCCTTCCCTTCTCCCCACCACCCCACCCCCAGCTGCCCTGCATTCAGAAGCTGTTTGCCTGTGTCAGGGAGGAATTCCAGACGTATTGTTAAGACACTTAGCAGCTCAAGCTGGTGGATATCGCAAGCCTCAAGAAGGAACACAGCCAGGAAACCTTGGAGCGGACTCTCCGCCCACAGGCTCCGAACACTCCTCAGCACCAGCATGTACTACAAATGGCATCTCAGTGTGGTAGGCGCCCTGAATCTCCAAATCTTAGAATGCGGACAGTGAGAAACACAGACACACAGAAATGTGAATCTCAGAATCAAATCATAAAGACGAGTGTCTACGACTCATGGTGTTGGAAGGACTTCTGTAATCTCCCTCCAGTGCCCCCTGTGGATGTGAAACACATAGGACAGATGTAGCCACGTGTGAACATGAGTGTGTGTATGCACGCAGGTGCTTGGGCCGTGGCGGTGTCTTGCTGGGTTTCGGGCAGAGCTACCTGCTTCCCAGTCCCTTTCTACAACAGGCCCACTTTCCGAAGCTGGGGTCCAGGAGGCCCTGCTGTAGGTCAGTGACACTTAAATAAAAGCAGCGGAGCCGAAGGCCTTATCTGAAGCTCAGGAGAGACAGATGGGCCTCCCAAAAGAGGCGGTTGATGAACTCGAGACACTGTTACTGGAGCTGAGTCTGCAGAGGCCCCTGGAGGCGGACAGAGAACCGCTGATGACAGAGGACAAACATCTGCCTTCAGCTTGGCTTCCCCTAGCTTATGCCGGGGAATACCCAGCCCCTGCTTCTGGAAGCTTCCACAAAGCCCATAAATGTATATTCAATATCTCCCAAGTGCTAGGCACTTACCTGGGTGCTTCTGGAAGGCAGTGGTCAAGAAATAGTCCCACTTTTCCTTGTGGAGCTTATGATAGAATGAGGGAAATAGACATATGTGCATTTCACTTTTATTTCTTATTTAAGGTAGATGGTATTATTAGCCCCATTTTCTAGGTGAAGAAACTGAAGCTGCAGTGTCTCAACCGTGGAAAAGCTGGGATGCAAGTGTCTGTGTTCTTTTTTTCTTAGATTTTATTTATTTATTTGACAGAGAGAGACACAGCGAGAGAGGGAACACAAGCAGGGGGAATGCGAGAGGGAGAAGCATGCTTCCCGCTGAGCAGGGAGCCCGATGCGGGGCTCGATCCCAGGACCCTGGGATCGTGACCTGAGCCGAAGGCAGACCCTTAACCAACTGAGCCCCCCAGGTGTCCCAAAAGAAACCTTTTTAAAAGACAGCCAGCAGGAAGCACTGTAGGAGCCTGGGGACAGAGCGCTAAATGAAGAGCTTCAGGCCCCTGCAGAGCTAGCACTTTCTGTTGCCATGATGACATGTTCTTCCTCGAGGAAAAGAACTTGGAACCAAATCAGTTCACTTCTCTGAGCCTTGGTGTCCGCATCTATAAAATGGGGTTGCTTCCTGCCCTGCCTGCCCTCTGTGGGCAGACTGGACACAAGCAGAGGACACATAGCTCTGAGCAGGGGTGTCAGAGGAGGCGATGTGGATGGAGTGCTGGGACTTGGAGCTGCAGACTTGGCTTTGGGACGCCAGCTCACGAGGAAGCATGTTAGGTTTTGCAAGCAGTCTTATGATGCAGCTGGGATCAAGGAAGGCTTTTCTGGCAGTTCTCAGGGTGACGGGGAGAGGGGGAAGTGAAGCCCCCTGTAGAAGGGAACTTACAGGGGAAGCTGTTGGGGGACGGTCTCGGGTCGGGGTGGTCGGGCTGGCCGTCGGGGTGAGGATCCACTCTGAGGCACAGCCGAGGAAAGCCTGGCCGTCACCAGAACGGCATTCAAACACGGGTCTGTCTAGAAAACGAGCTCCACGAGGGCAGGACTTTATCTTGATTAATGCAATATCCACAGGCAGACAGAGGGGGAGCTCATTTAAATATTTAGGGAACAATAAATAGGTTGAGTGTAAGTGGAGAAGCAAAGGAATCAAAGTGACCTCAGCATTTCAAAAAATTCTCCCCGAAGTGAAAAAGGTGGCGGTATTGCTAGCCCAGAAGAAGATGCCAGCTAATACTCAAGGTATTTAGCTGGATAAAAGGCCCAGCCCAGCATAACTACTCACCCTGGTAGCTGCAGCAGGGACCGGGGTGGCGGGAGGCCCGCCCTGTGACTAACAGGGCTTGGGTTCCAGTACCACCGTGCGTTGTAACCTGGCTGTCCCAGGTGAGATCATCTTCCGGGATGTGGATTGTCACCTCCACCTGAGGGATAAAGAAGCAGCAGTTTGTCCAAGCTTCTCAGTGAAAGAACGCTGAGGCTGGATCCTGTCTGTGGGCTCCTAGTCCAGTGCTCCTCATACCGCAGCGGGGATCAGAGTTTATAAAGGGACTAACGTTTCCCAAATACCTACGAAGTACCAGATACAGAGACAGGCACTTTGCATATGTTCTTTCATTTCCTTTATATGTCAATTAAAAACATTAAATACAGCCCCATTTTACAGTTGGTAAAGTGGAGGTTCAGAGAGCCACTTGCAGCCCTGGAGCCAGACAGGCCTGGGTTGGATTGCCACTTGGAAGCTGGGTGCCCTTTCAAAGCCTCTGGTCTGTAAAATGGGTATTACGGTAGTAACCATGTCCTGGGATTGTCACAAGGATTGACTGAGAAAGTATATGGAAAGCGGTTAACATACTGCTTTACACGTTAGCAATAATCACAAGATTGCTTTTACGGGACTGGTTAAGGTCACGTAATTAATGAGTAGTGGGGTTGGCATCCAGGCCCCAGTCTGACTCCCTGGCCTTCCACTCCAGCCAGCTGACTCCCAGTAGAGCTAGGTCTGGTTTCCCAGGCTCAGCTAGGAACCGGCAGCTGGGCCCTCCCATCCAGGTTTGGAGGAGGGCTGGTCTTTAGGGAGGTCCCACTGGTTCCTCATATCCGTTTGCTTGCAGATACAATGAAGTCAAGAAGAAGATGGATCCTGGCTTCCCCAAGCTCATCGCCGATGCCTGGAACGCCATCCCGGATAACCTGGATGCCGTAGTGGACCTGCAGGGCGGTGGTGAGCTGCCCAGGCCCCTGTCCGCTTTCTAGGACATGCCTCCCCACCCCCATCCAGGGCCCAGCTCCTCCGAAGCACACACTCCCTCATTGTGCAGGGAGGCAGGCGGCGCTCAGGGGGGAAAACAAACCAGCCCCTTCAACCCGGTGCTGGGAAGGCATCCAGACCCCTGACCTCCGCTCACTCAGCCGGCCCCAGGCAGTAAGACCCAGAAAGGCCCCTCACAGCTGCAGGGCCTGGAGCCAGGGAAGGGGAGGGCAGGAGGCCTGCTGGAACAAGAAACATGGGCTCTGTGCCCTGGATTCATTCTGGGGTTTGGTCCAGGCCTTTTCAGGTTCCACAGGAGGCCTTGTGACTGCCTCCCATTAGCAGAAGGATGGCTCCATATGAGACAGGACAGACTTTGTCATGCCCTGTTGCTGATGTGGCAAAGATCTCCCACGCACTTCCATTCGCCCCTGATCCCTCGCTGAATAAAATACAACCAGTATCGGCAAGGGATAGCATTTGGAGTTTGCAAAACATGTTCCTGAGGTTTCTGTGAGATCTGCAGGGACCTGGAAAGGAGTCCAGTTTGGCTTTTTTTAGAGGAGGTTGCAATTAAGTTCCAGAAAGATTTCTTTTGAGCCCCTATCCTGTGCGAATCACATGGCCCTAACCTCCTGTGATGAAAGGTCTCACATGTCCAAGAAAGAGCTGTGTACAATCTAGGGGGGCTAGGTTAAGGATTATCTTCAAGAATAAGCATCGAGGGAGCACCTACTATGTGCTGGGATTTTCAAGACAGTAAATGAGGTCATGTATGTCAGGAGTCACACAGTTTAAGGCCCATAGTTGCCAGGCCAATAGCGCAGGTGAGTGAGGCAGGCAAGGCAGACAGGAGGGGGGGGTGAGGTCTGTGGTGAACCAGAATGCACATGGCTTATTTATAATCATCTGCTTCTCATGGTTGCTGCAAGAATGGGGGCCTCGAGCCATTAGGTATTCGGCTGTTTGAAAAGGAAGTGACAAATGTATATTTTCGTGTGAAATTTCCAGATGTTTATATGTTGGCAACTTACTCAGCATTCAGAACAAAACAAAACAAAACACTTGTGTGAGCCAAATCAAAGCCATCTGTAGGTCTGACAGGGCCAGAAGCCTCCTGTTTTGCCAACTCTGGTCTGTGGGAAGTGCTTCGTTTGTGCCCGTGCTCAGTGGAGTGCTGTTATTTATATTAATAATAGCTCATGTTATCTGATTTAATCCTCGCCACAAGCTCTAAGAGGTCATTAGCTTTATCCCCACCTCCAAGATGAAGAAACAGGGCCTCGGAGAGCTTACTTCCCTAGCCATTCTCCTTCCTCTGGTCTCCAAGGGGTCTTCTCTGGTTGAAAAACTTGTTCCGTATGGCAGGTGACTCTCAAAGCTCCCAGAACCTTCTATGTCTGTGGATGGGGTGATGACAGGCTCCCCTCTTTCTCATGCCAGGTCACAGCTACTTCTTCAAGGGTGCGTATTACCTGAAGTTGGAGAACCAAAGTCTGAAGAGTGTGAAATTCGGAAGCATCAAATCTGACTGGCTGGGCTGCTGAGCAGGCCCTGGCTCCCCCAGGCCCTGCCCCTCCATCGTCTTCTGCCTACGGAGCCCTGAGTGCCAGGGAAGGACCCGGATGGGCCTGGCAGCCTTCAGCTCTGTAGTTAGTCGGCGTGCTCACCCCTCCCTGGTAATTTAAGGTTCTGGAGAGTGTCTCTGCCCTGTGCCCAAGGAACGGTGCTGATTGTACCCCTCCCAGCTGCCCTCAGCTCCCACTCCATATCCCACCAGCCCTCCAGAGCCACCCCCAAAGAGATGCTTTGATATTCTCAATGCAGCCCCGCCTTGGGCTGCCCTGGTGCTCCCACACTTCAGGCTCTCCCCCGCCACGACTTTCTGTGGCTTACAGCACCCTCAGAGCCAACAGACAGAGACTGTCTCAAGAGGGCACTGGTGGCCCGACAGCCCGGCCTGGCATGGGGCAGTGGGATAGGGGCATGGTCCCCTGGCCACCCCACACACCGGGCTTCTCACTGCTTCCTGCCTTAGGACGTCTCCTACCTTAGCAGTTTGCTTTGTGTGCACTTTGTTCTTTGCTTTCTGTTTCTGTTTTTCCACTTTGACATCGAATTTCTTGACAGAAGGACTCAGGTTATCTGAAGTCACTCCACCGTGCATCTCAGCCCACAACGGGATGGTTCTTCTTGTTCACTCTATTTAGTACGCCCCTACCCCATCACTTCCTCCACTGGCTGGAGGAGAACCAAGCCATGGCTCCCCGCTCAGCTCCGCCCCCCTGCCCTTCAACAGTTCCCCATGGGAAATGTCAATCAGTATGAATAAAGACACCAATTGAGTGGCAGTGCTTATAGGCTGGTTTTTGCGGAGCCTAGAGAGGCGGAGGAAAACAACTTAAAAAGTTTAAATCTCTGCTCCCTCCGGGGGCTCAGGTGACATTTGCCATAAAGGTCAGAGCTGCCAAAATAAATAGCAAGAGACCTTCCAAGTGGGGTAGCTGAAGTCCCTCTGTCCCGTGGAAAGAGCCTTGAAATAGGAGCAGTTCTGTCACTTTGCGGTCAGGGTCTCATTCAAGGCTCCCTTCCTTTTTGAGTCTCTGTTTCTTCACTGACAACAATGCCAATTCTTTTCTTTTTTTTTTTTTAAGATTTTATTTATTTATTTGACAGAGATAGCGAGAGCAGGAACACAAGCAGGGGGAGAGGCAGAGGGAGAGGGAGAAGCAGGCTGCCTGCCGAGCCCGGAGCCCGATGTGGGACTCTATCCCAGGACCCTGGGATCATGACCTGAAGCCTAAGGCAGACGCTTAACGACTGAGCCACCCAGGTGCCCCAACAACACCAGTGCTCACACTACTACTAAACAGTGTACAGTAACACACCCCCTCCTTTAATAGGGTGCTTACTAGGTACTAGGCACTTGACAACCATCACTTGGTTTAACCTTTACAACAACCTAAAGAGGGTGAAGCTTTGATCCCCTTCTATATAGAAATCCCGGAGCTGCTGGATAACAAATTTAAGGCCTGGGATTATTTCAGGGGTCCCTTCTGGTTCTGATAAGACATTTCTTCAGGCCTTTCATGGTGGGGCTGGTGGGGAAGGGGACAAGGAGTAGACCAGACTCTCTGGAGATGACCTTAGTGGGCCAGGAGTCATCTTTTCTCCACCCTGTGGCCTGCCCAGTGGCTCAGGTCCTTGAGGGTCCTAAAGAAATAGACTTTGGTGCAAGTTTCTGGCTCAAGAGCCACACAGGACTGCCAGTCCCTACTTGAAGACCCCCGAGGCTTATATCATGCCTGTGATACACTGTTATTAACCTGCTCTATTACACTGAGAACATTCAGCTGCTCCAAGACATAATACCTGAAAGGTGCCATTTCTTGACTGCTTTTTTTATGAACACTGCACATTTTTTTAAATTGTTACCACAACCCTATGGGGTAGAAATTAATCTTTCCCCATTCTTAGATGAGACTACAAGCTCAGAGAGGTTAAGTGAGGAGCTGCAAGCCACACATCTGTCTGGTGGGGTTGGAAGATTTTGAGATTCTGCAGTAGCTGAGTATGAGACAGCCACTGTGCTAGGGCCCAGATTAATTCTCACCGCGCCCTCCAGCTGGATGTGAGCAGTTGACTGGTGATTTTAAGTCATTCCCCATCTCCAGCCTCTTCTCAGCACTCAGGGCTTTACCGAATGACCTCAGGGCCTATCTTCCCCAGTCCTCCCACCACCCATACAGGTCCAGATAGGCCCCTGAACTTCCTCAGGGTGAAATGGAGCCAACAGCCCCAATCGTTTCCTTTTTCGGGGCCAGGTTTCTCATCACGTATGGAAAGCAATAGCTGTTTCTGCCTTTTTCTAGTAACAGCATTGGGAAAGCTCAGTTTTCCTTTGGACAGCCATCTCCCAGGGTCAGTCCATGTTTTGAGGGGAAGATTTCACCCCAGGTACCAATCTCTCCCTTGTCAGGAATCTTTCAGCTGTACCTGACAAACATCCACCCCATACAGGTTTAAGCAAAACCAAAACATATACCAGATATCAAACGCATAAAACAAAACCCACCCTGGATATATTAACCCACTTCAGTGGAACAGCCTGGCAGTGGCTGGAATGGGGTTCTGCTTATCTTGAGTTCTACATAGCCCCATTTTACAGAAGGGGCCAACTGAGGCTCATGGAGACACCGACTTAGCTAAGGTCAGCCACAAAGCCCGTAAAAGAGGTTGGTACTCCGGGTGGGCGTGACCCCCAAGCAGAGAACTCTGCCTAAACTGTCATTGGGGTGCCCTGCTCTGAAGGAGAAAGTCACCTCCAGGGGGCGGACCAAAGAGGAAGAGCCGACACCTAAAGGGGTGTGGCTAAGGCTCAGCGGGTGGAGCCAGAGCGGGGAGGTAGGGGGGCGTTCGGAGCCCGACGGGCGGGGCGCGACCGGACGGTGCCTAGGTGACTCGCGCCTGCGCGAAGGTCCCGCAGCAGCGCCGCCGGCCGGGACTCTGGTGAAGCCTCCCCCAGGTCGCCGCGGGCGCTCGCTCCCGCGTTCCGCATCCGTCTCTGGATCCGGTCCGACGCCCGGCTGGGCCATGAGCCAGTGTGCGGAGGCGGCGGCGGTGGCGGCCACCGTGCCGGGCGCGGGCATGGGGAAAGCCGGGCTGCGGCCACCCATGGTGCCCCGCCAGGCGTCCTTCTTCCCGCCGCCTGTGCCCAACCCCTTCGTGCAGCAGACGCGGATGGGCGCCGCGAGGCGTCTCCAGGTGAGGGCGCGGGCCCGAGGGAGGAGACGGAACCGGGGGAGGGGCGTGGGTCTGACGGTGGAGGCAGATGCAGGTGAGAGATGTGGGACCGAGAGAGGAGGCAGATCCAGGGGAGGGACGTGGATCTGACAGGGGAGGCGCAGCCAGGTGAGAGGGGAGAGAGATGTGGGTCCGAGAGGACGCAGATCCAGGGGAGGGATGTGGGTCTGAGAGAGGAGGCGGATCCAGGAGAGGGACCAGGATCTGCCGGGGGCTGTTGTCTGAGGGGAGTGTGGGTATGCTGGGGAGGTATCCGAGGTGGGGGGCGCCAGTCTGAGAAGCAAAGGCACTGAGGAAGAAAGAGATGTCGATCTGCGAGGTGAGGGCTTTTGAAGGTTCCATGAGTCTGGAAGGGGCAGAGATGTGGGTCTGAGAATTGAGGGCACTTGGAGGATGGTCTGAGGGTGTGTGAGAAGAGAAAATGCGAAGGACATGCGGATCCGAGAGGCACGTCCTAAACAAGACAAAGCTGAGCAGGCCAGTAGCAGAGGAAACATTCCATGCCGAGAAGGGAGCTGGATGTGTGACAAGAGCTTCAAGTTGAGTAAGTTAGAGTGGAGGGGTGGCCAGTCTATAGGAGAGTGGACTTGGGGAAGTCCTTTTTTTTTTTTTCCCCTCTATTTCTTTTCCTTTTGCCTTAGGGAAGGAGGGGAGTCAGTCTAGGAGGTGAAGAGTGAGGGAGAAGGCAGAGAACCCAGGTCTGGAATTAGAACAAGAGGCTGGGATGATCTAGCTGAGAAGGGGCATCAAGGGTCGGAAATCAGAATCTAAGAAAATGGGTAATGTGGGTCAGCTTAAGGTATTCAGAAGTCTTCACCCTGAATCGGTCCTGAATCAGTCTTCACTCAAACCCTTTGAGAGTCAACACTTCTCCAAATTTTCTTCCACTGTTAAAAACTGCTGAATACAAAAAGGAAGTTTCCTTTTCTTTCCTTTTTCTTGTAAAATGCTCTTTTACCATTAGCAGTTACAACTTGCTGAGGACTTCCCCTTTGGTGAAGTTAGCGATCAAAGAACAAGATAGAGTGCGCACGCTACATTTGTCCTGTGTGTTCTTCATGAAAAAAAAAAAAGGGTTTGATGTTTTCCTGTCCATCTCACACATTTCTTTACTTCAGATTGGAAATAGTGTTATTTTTGCATAGCGCACTTATATGCACTGAGACCATTGTCCTCCACAGTGGAGGCAGGTTAGAGTAATGGTAAATGGGCAAATGGGTTGAAGAAGGGTGTGAGAGAGGAAGAGGAAGATAATGTAGTAATACCTCTTTGTAAAGAAACTAAATATTTAAAAATTTGATCTTCATGTCTTTAAATGGATAGATGCTCCCTTTGTATCTTAAAACCTCTAAACACTTCTAAATACAATGACTATCACTCAAGATTAATTTTAGTCTGATTTGGTGAAATCAGTCATTCTTAAATGTAAGTATGTCTATTTGGCTTCATATTTTGGAGAGAGGACCAAAGTGGCATATTTATAGAGAGACTAATTGTTGGTGTTGGTTTTCTTTTTTTTTTTTTATATCATGCCCTATTACTACTTGGAGAGCACTTTCAAATAGCTCTCCAAGAGCTGTAGTATAATGGAAAGATCACTAGTTTAGTCAGAAAACCTGCTCGGGCCGTGCCCTTTATCAGTTAGTTGTATGACTTTGGCCAAGTCACTTAACCTCTCTGAATTTCACTTTTCTCATTTATTAAATGGGAATAGTCTTACATCAAAGAAGGGTTAAAATTAAGAGAGATAATGTGTGAAAGAAACTGGATTGTTTGGTGATCTTAATATTGATAGTTACGCTATTTGTTGCCTACAAATCTTATACTGTACTTAAAATTTACTATTTGTATTGAATGGAATTCAGTAGGTCTAGGTTTTTTCTTTTTTTTTTTTTTTTAACTAAAAATATAGACCAAAGAGGTCTCAATGTCTTGAACAGTCTGGGCAAAGGGAACATTTAACAGACATGATTGAAAAACAGTATGGTCTGTATTATCAAGTTTAAAAGATGGATATACTTTCACTTAAGTATGACTTACTATGACCAATTCAGACTAAATTTAACCTTGAAAATGATCAATATCTTGCTTAAGGACTGTTGTCACTTTTGTATCTCATTGTAGGACTTAGCTTTGCCCTTCCCCTTCTCTTTTTGACAATTTAAGGTCCTGCTACGTAGTGGCATGGAAACAAGTAGCCTAGCTTTCATTTCCTCAAGAGAATATGGAACTGAAATAAGTGTTTGGTAGTAATTGTGGGTCATTTATCATACCAAAAGTATTTGTTGAATGTCTGTTATGTACCAGGCACAAGGCTAATTTCTGGAGATACAGCAGTGAACAAGAGAAATAAGAACTCTGACTATCTAAAACTTATGTTTCACTGAAAAAAAGTTAAAGAGACAAGTACAAAATTATGCATTTCCATGTTTTAGTAGTACTATGAAGAAGATCCAGAGAAGACAATAACCCTGAGAGAGTGTTGAAAGAAGGCCTCCCTACAGAGATGATGTATTACCAAATGGAAATATCATGGGGAATCCTCTTATTTTGTCAAAGAGTTACTCAAAGTTGGTTTATTTAGTGTTAAACACTATTATTTGTTGCAGACCTAGAAATGGCACCGAAAAAAAGTTGCCCAATATTTGACAACTTAATTAAAATCCGTATTAGCTACTCATTGTGAATGTGAGTTAGCTTATATGAATATACTATAACCTCATTCTAACTCTATCTTCGGGGTCTATGCTATGGTCCTTTCTTGCAGTAAAGATTATTTCTAGGTCATTTGCAAGGCTGTTTGCAAGGCTTATTTGACCTACCTTGGAGGTTACTCACTGCAAACAGTCTTTTCTCTAGGGGTGTTTGTCAAAACAATCAGAGGCAATTGCTTAACATGACAGTTACCTGAGGTGGTGAATACTGATTGGAGCAAACAATAGGCTTAACCAAACGGTTTGCAAAAAGAAGTTAGGGAATGAGATGCCCATAGGGGACTTTGAAAAGCTTTGACATATTCATGGGAATCTAGAAGGGTATCCACATGTATAGGCCTGTGTGTATACCCAGGGCTATGTGACCTGAAAAACAACAACAACAACAACAAATGAGAATACCCTAAGCTCTCACCTCTAGCTAACCATCAGGCTCTGTACAAACTGGAGGTAAAAGCTAAGGTAGAATTGTGAACTTCCACTTGGCTGTGTGTTGAAGGTGTGTTCCAACATGCACACAAAGACTCTTTGCAAACACTGGGGAACTTATTGATTCCAGGCACTTAAGGAAATCTTATCTAATCATTAGCTGACTACCAAACTAATTGGTCAGAGACTTCAGTAACCACACATGACACATGACAAAGAATACAGCCTTTATAGAATTAGTTCATAATAGTCACTGAACAAACAAATAACAACAACAAACAGCAACAACAGTACACCCTGGTGATGGAAGAGAATCTGATTTTCAGAGTTGTTATATTATTTAAAATGTTTGCTTTTCAACAGGAAAAAATGCAAAATGATAATAACAAAGTATGTCCCATAAATAGGAAAAATATCAGTCAATACAAATTATCTCCAAGGAAACCCAGATGTTGGACATACTATCCAAAAACTTTAAATCAGGTATTTTAAATATGTTCACATAACTAAAGGAAACCATGTCAAAAGAACTAAAGGAAAATATGAGACAGTGAATCACCAAATAGAGATTATCAGTAGAGATAGAAATTATTAAAAAGAACCAAAAAGAAGTACAATAGCTGAAATGAAAAATTCACTAGAGGGACTCAAGAGCAGACTTGAGCAAACAGAAGAATCAGCAAATTTAAAGATAGATCAATTGAGATTAATTAATCTGAGGAACAGAAAGAAAAAAGGATGAAGAGAAGTGAACAGAACCTCAGAGACCTGTAGAACATTATCAGGTGTGTCAACATAAACATAAATGGGAGCCACAGAAGGAGGCAAAGAATGTTTGAAGAAAAAATGGCTGAAAACTTGCCAAATTTGGTGAAAAACATTAATTTATGCATTCAGAAAGTTTAATGACTTCTAAGTATAATAAACTCAAAGATATCCATACCTATATACATCATAATCCAACTGTTAGAAGGCAAAGAAAAAGAGAGAATTTCGAAAGCAGAGAGAAGTAACTCATCATACACAAAGGGATCCTGAATAAGAATAATGTCTGATTGTTCATCAGGAACTATGGAGGCTAGAAGGCAATAGGATGATATACTCAAAGTGCTGAAAGTAGAATATTGTCAACCAGGATTAACATAGAAAAACTATCCTTCAAAAGTAGAGGAGAGGGGTGCCTGGGTGGCTCAGTCGGTTAAGCGTCTGCCTTCGGCTCAGGTCATGATCCCGGGATCCTGGGATCGAGCCCCGCATCGGGCTCCCTGCTCAGCAGGGAGCCTGATTCTCCCTCTCCCTCTGCTTCCCCTGCTTGTGCTCTCTCACTCTCTCTCTCTGTCAAATAAATAAATAAAATCTTTAAAAAAGAGAGAGAGAGAAGAGAAATTAACAGAAACTGAGAGAATTTGTCACTAGTATACATGCCCTGAAAGAGATACTACAGGGAGACCTTTGGTTGAAATGACACTAGAGAGTAACTCCAATCCACATGAAGAAATAAAAATACTGGTAAAGATAACTACATGTATAAATATAAAAGACAATATAAATATAATTTTTATTTGTAAATCTTTTTGTCTTCTATGTGATTTAAAAGACAACTACATAGGGGCACCTAGGTGGCTCAGTCAGGTAAGTGTCCAACTCTTGATTTCAACTCGGGTCATGATCTCAGGGTCCTGGGATCAAGTTCTGTGTTAGGCTCTACACTCAGTGGGGAGTCTGCTACTCTCCTTTTCCCTCTGACCCTCCCCCTACTCGTGTTTGCACACGTACTCTCTCTCTAAAATAAATAAATCTTTAAAAAAAAAAGACAACTACAGGGGTGCCTGGGTGGCTCAGATGGTTAAGCGTCCACCTTCGGCTCAGGTCATGATCCCAGGGTCCCGGGATCGAGCCCCACATCAGGCTCCTGGCTCAGCGGGGAGCCTGCTTCTCCCTCTCCCTCTGTCTCTCTCCCTGCTCATGCTCTCTCTCTCTCTCTCTGTATCTCTGTGTCTCAAATGAATAAATAAAATCTTTAAAAAAAAGACAACTACATAAAGCAATGGTTAGAAATCTGTGTTGATAGACATACAATGTATAAAGATGTCATTTATATGACAAAAATAGCAAACAGGAGGAGGGAGGAAATAGAGCTATAGGAGCACAATTTTTATATACTATTATAATTAAACTGGTATTAATCCAAACTAGGTTACTGTAAATGAAGTTGGGAACACTTGGGGCAACCACTAAGAAAATTCATTTTAAAAGAAGTGACAAGGGAATTAAAATGGTACACTAGAAAATATCTACTTAACATAAAAGAAGGTAATAATGGAGAAATAGAGAAACAAAAAAAAAAAAACATCGATATGTAGAAAGCAAGTAGCAAAAGAGCAGATGTAAATCTTATCAGTAATTACATTAAATATAAATGGATTAAACACACTAATTAAGAGCCAGAGATGGAAGAATTGATAAAAATATATAATCCAACTCTATGCTATCTAAAAAGACACACTTCAGATTCAAAGACCCAAATAGATTGAAAGTAAAAGGAGAGAAAAGATATACCATGCAAACAGTAACTAGGAGAGAACTGGTAGGGCTTATTAATATTAAATAAAATAGACTTTAAGACAGAAATTGTTCCTAGAGATAAAGGAAGACACTTTATAATGATAAAAGGGTTGCATCATTGGGACGCCTGGGTGGCTCAGTTGGTTAAGCAACTGCCTTCGGCTCAGGTCATGATTCTGGAGTCCCAGGATCTAGTCCCGCATTGGGCTGCCTGCTCAGCAGGGAGTCTGCTTCTCCCTCTGACCCTCTCCCCTCTCATGCTTTCTCTCTCTCTCTCATTCTGTCTCTCTCAAATAAATAAATATTTTTTTTAAAAAAGGGATTGCATCATCAAGAAAACGGAACAATTAGAACCATATATGCACCTAACAACAGAGCCCCAAATACACAAAACAAAACAGATTGAAGTGGAAAATATACAATTCAACAATAGTAGTTAGAGACTTCAATTCCCCACTTTCAATAGTGGTAGAACAATGAAGCAGAATATAAACAAGGAAAAGCCTTGAACAGCACTCAACCAGACCTAAGAAATCTACAAAGAGAGCACTCCATCCAGCAACAGCAGAAAACACATTTTTCTCAAGTGCCCATGGAATATTCTCTAAGACAATTATAGTAGGCCATAAAACATGTGTCAATAAATGTAAGAGGATAACAATAATATAATGTATGTTATCCAACCACAATGGATTGCAATTAGAAAAAAATAACAGGAAATTTAGGAAATTCACAAATATGTGGAAATTAAATTACTCCTAAATAGTCAGTGATTCAAAGAAGAAATCGTAAGAAAAATTTGTAAATACTTTGAGATGAATGAAAATGAAGACAATATACAAAAACATATGTGGCTAGCATTATCCCGATAACAAAATCTGAAAAAAATGTTATAAGAAAGGGAAATTATAGACCAATTTCCCTCATGATCACAGATATAAGAACCCGTAACAAAATATTAGCATGTCAAATATATAGCAATATGTGGAAAAGATAACATATCCTGTCCAAATTTGGTTTATTCCAGGAACATAAGGTTGGTTTAACATACAAAAATGTGTATTTCAATGTAATTTATCATATTAGCCAAACATATGATAAGAAGCATTTGATCATTTCAGTAGTTGCAGAAATTTTGTTACTCATTTGACAAAATTCAACATCCACTGACATTTAAAAAAATTCTCAGTAAAATAGAAATAAGAGGGAACTCTCAGTCTAATAATGTACATCAAGGAAACACCTTTGGCTAGCATCATAATGGTGAAATACTGAAGCTGTTCCGCCAAAGGTTGGGAACAAGACAGATATTTTGCTCAACACCTCTGCTCAACGTTGAACTGGGGGTCCTAGCCAGTGCAATAAAATAGGAGAAAGAAATGGAAGAGAGATTAGAAAGGAAAGTGAATTTTCTCAGTCAGAGAAAATCAAATACCATATGATTTCTCTCATATGTGGAATTTAAGAAACAAATAACAAACAAAATGAGCAAAGGGGAAAAGAGAGAGACAAACCAAGAAACAGACTCATAACCATAGAGAACAAACTGAAAGTTGCCAGAGGGGAAGTGGGTGGGGGGATTGGTAAGATGGGTGATATGGAGATTAAAGAATGCACTTGTCTTGATGAGCACTGGGTGATGTATGGAGTTGTTGAATCAGTATATTGCACATCTGAAACTAATAGGACACTGTGTGTTCACTAAGCTGGGATTTAAAATAAAATTTAAAAAAATTAAAAATAAGAAAGGAAAAATTATAACTGTATTTATCCACAGATGTCATGTTTGTATATGTAGAACATCCTAAAGAATCTACAAAATGGCTAACAACTAGAACTAGTAAGTGAACTTGGCTAGGTTGTAGGACAAAAGATTAAAACTTAAAATCAGTTACATGTCTATATACTAGTAGCAAAGAATTGCCAAGTAAAATTAAATAATCTTATTTATAATAGCAATAAAATAATGTTAAACAACTAGGAATATATTTAACCAAAAACATGTAACACCACTACACTGAAAACAACAAAACACTGTTGTGAGGAATCATTGAAACTTTACATAAGTGGAGAGATATGTTATGTTTATAAATTGGAAGAATCAATATTTTTATGGTGATAAACTCTCCAAAGTGATCTATAGATTCATTGAAACCCTAATAAAAATCCCAATAGGCTTTTTTGTTTGGGTGGAAACTGACAAATTAATTTGAAATGCATGTGGAAATGCAAAGGAACTAGATTAGCCGAAAAAAAGTTTGAAGAAGAAAAAGCTGGAGGACACAAAGTACCTGATTTTGAGACTTGCTAAAAAAAAAAAAAAAGCTGCAGAAGTTGAGAGAATGGGGTATCGAGAGAAGAATAGATGAACTAATTAATCAATGAAACATAATGGAGAGCCCACACATATGTGTTTGATTGATTTTTGACAAAGTTGCCAAGAAAATTCATTATGGAGTATCAAGTCTTTTCAAAAATGGTGTTGGAACACCTAGATAGAGCTATGGATAAAAACAAACCTTGATCCCTAGTGCATACCACACACAGAAAGTAATTTAAGATGGATCATAGACTGAAACAAAAGCTAACACCATACAGCTTCTAGAAAAGAGAATATAAAATATCATCATGACCTTGAAGTAAGTAAAGATTTCTTAGAAAGGACACAGAAAACAAAAACTAAAAATTGATAAATTAGTCTACATCAGAATTAAAAAATTCTTCTCATCAAATACCCGTAAGAAAATGATACCAGGAAGAAAATGAAAAGGCATGGACTGGGAGAAAATACCTCAATACATATAACGACAAAGGTGTTGGACGTGGAACATATAAGGAACTCCTACAAATTTATAAGGGAACAACAAACAAACCAATAAAAATGGGCCAAAGACTTGAGCAGACACTTAACATAAAGAGTTAAAGGAATGACCAATAAGCACATGAAGAATGTGCTCAACATCATTGTTCCATCAAAGGAAATGTGAATGAAAACCACAATGAGATATTATTTCATACCCACTTGAATGGCTACGAAGTCTGACAACACCGAATGTTGGTGAGGATGTGGAGCAACAGATACTTCCATACTTTGTTGGTGATGTAAAATGATACAACCACTGTGGAAAACAGTGGGGCAGTTTCTTACAAGTTAACCATACCGTGACCCAACAGTTTCACTCCCAGTAAAGTAAAAGTATATGTCCACACCGAGATTTGAACATTAATGTCCATGAAAACTATATTCATAATAGCTAAAAACTTATAATAGGCCAAATGCCCATATAAAGAAGAATGGAAAAATGAATCATGATATATTCATACAGTGGAACCATACTCTGCAATTGAAAAGGCTTTACTACTGGTACATAATGACAACACCGTGGAATCTCAAAAATATGGAGGGAAAGAAGCCAGACATAAAAGAATACATACTGGGTGATTTCTACATGACAATCTAGAACATGCAAAACTAGGGTGAAAAGGAGCCTGTCACTAGTTGCCAAGGGCCAGGGATATATATTTGAAAAACTCATAATCTGCACACTTAAAATAGGTGCATTTTATTTTATATAAATTATGCCTTGGTAAAGTTGATTTTTTGAAAAGAATACTAAGACCAAATGTTGGCAAGGATGTGCAAGTAACCAAAATTCTCATACATTGGCAATGAAACTTTAAAATGATGCAACCACTGTGGAGAACACTTTGGCAGTTTCTTATCAAGTTAAACTATCTATGACCCAGCAGTTCCACTCCTCATATAAGAAAGGAAAACACATATCCACAAAAAGGCTTGCATAAGAATGTTCATAGGGTCTTCAGTCCGTAAGAGCCCACAACTGGAAACCCTGAGATTCATCAACAGGAGAATAGATAAACAAATTGTCCTATTGGCATACAGTGGAATCATATTCTGCAATCAAAAATAATGAATTACTCATTTACAAAATCACATAGTTGAATTTCAAAAACATGTTAAGCGGAAGAAGCTTAGACACATAACAATGCATAATGTATGATTCATTTATGTGACGTTCAAGAACAGACAAAACTAATCTATGTGATAGAAATCCAGCATCGGTTGCCTAAGTGGGTAGGGATTCACTGGAAGAGGCGTAAGGTGCCTGGTGGGTAGACGTGTTCTGCGTCTTAATTTGGGTGGTAGGTACAAGGGTATACATTTATCAAAACTCACTGAACTACTTAGGAGCTGTACATTTCCTTGTACGTAATTTTGACTTCAAACACACACACATGCACACACATAATTTGACAGATCAAATTATATCTTAAATTGTTTGACAGAAAAGCAAAATCATTTGGTGCTCCTCATAAATTATTTGATGATGCTCAGATTCACATTAACGGCCAGGAGAGGCAGAAGACCAGCGCTGTTTGAGTAGTGTAGTTGGCTAATAGAAGAAAGATAATGTGGTGTGCATAAAGATAGTTTATTTCACTTAAAAATCAATATGGTGGGACACCTGGGTGGCTCAGTCAGTTAAGCGTCTGCCTTCGGCTCAGGTCATGATTCCAGGGTCCTGGAATTGAGTCCCGCATTGGGCTCCTTGATCAGCAGGGAGCCTGCTTCTCCCTCTGCCTGCCTCTTCCCCTGCTTGTGCTCTCTCTCTCGCTGACAAATTTTTTAAATCTTAAAAAAAAAAAGTCAAGGGGCGCCTGGGTAGCTCAGTCGTGAAGCGTCTGCCTTCAGCTCAGGTCATGATCCCAGGGTCCTGGGATCGAGCCCCACATCAGGCTCCCTGCTCGGCCTCTCTCACCCCCCCTGCTCGTGTCCCCTCTC
This sequence comes from Callorhinus ursinus, assembly GCF_003265705.2. NCBI lineage: Eukaryota > Metazoa > Chordata > Mammalia > Carnivora > Otariidae > Callorhinus > Callorhinus ursinus. The sequence continues at coordinate 868,806 of NW_027397118.1, read as the reverse complement.
TAGCTTTCTCTCTCTCTGTCAAATAAATAAATAAAATATTTTTTTTTTAAAAATCAATACGGTATAGAATTAAGAGCAAGGGCTTTGTAACCAAGCTGGGTTCGAACCCTGGCGCTGCCACTTAGTAACTGTGATCTCAGCAGCTACACCTAACTCCCTCTGTGCCATTCCTTTCCTGTATGTAAAACAGCCCTAAGGTTGTAGGAATCAAATAGGTTTCTACATGCCAAGTGCTTCTCATGCCTGCTACATAATAAGCATTCGTGTATTATTGGCCATTCTTATTAATTTTCCTTATTCTTACCTGTTTTTTATTTGACTTTTTCCTTCTCCATCTCCTTATTGTTGTTAGTTATTAAGGACTGGCAGGTATATAAAATAACGCATTTACTCTTTCACACTCTAACACCTTCATTAACACTCTTCCTTCTACTGATAGCTCTCAAAAAGCAATTTCCTCTCTTACCTTGCTGGCTTCTGCTGGTCTTTCAAGACCATTCAGCCTTCAACTCCTCCAGGAAGCTTTCCCTGACTGCTCAGTCAGATACTTTGTTTCCCCAGCATCCTCTAGTCACTTTCCTTGATAAACAGATCACATGTTCTTATAGGACCTGGTTTTCTTCACTGTTGCTTTTCTACATTGTAGGTGTTGTGTGGCGGGATATAGTACCTTATTTTTCTTTGTGCTTAGCTTCATGTCTGGGGCAGGGTAATGTTCAATTCATCCTTTAGTGAATGCATAAATAACACAGAACTTTCCTCTTCCATGTTTCTGGTTGATAGCCAGAACATTAAAATACTGTCCATTCACCTATTTTTTTTTAATCAACTTTGACTTTCAGATTTTATTTCTTGGAATTATCCTGCTTCCAATCCGTGCCTTGTTGGTCGCATTAATTATATTACTGGCATGGCCATTTGCCGCCATTTCAACAGCATGCTGTCCCGAAAAGCTGACCCATCCAATAACTGGTTGGAGGAGGTAAGAAAGAATAATGTCTAAATGTTAGGTAAATCAAGATAAAGAAGAGTTTGCCATAGTTTAATCATCGATCGAGAGTTTTATCTACTGCTGCCGACTCAATATTCACCATTTATTTCTGTTTCTCAGATGAAACAGTTCTTAATTCATCATATGGAGAAATTGCTGCCCAAGCACCTTATGATAATCTTCTGTTGAAGCTGTAATTCCCTAACATTAAAAAATTGTTTTCTAAGTTATTGCTTAAAACTGATAGATCCTTGGTTCTGGAAGACCCAATTAGTATACCTGAAACCATTATAGCTGAAAAATACCTGGCTTTCTTCTGCTCTCCCTCAGTCTTGACATTTGCTTTTGTCCCTCTATAGTAACTACGTACTTTCTGCAGTGGTATAATTAAGTGGATAAGTTACAGTGTATTTAATACTTTAGTGATCATTATTAATAACAGTTTAATTCTTAATCAATATAGTCTAGCTTTTTTAAAACATTAGTATGGAGGGAGAATGGAATTGCTTCTTGAGCATTATCTAATTAGCAGGGTATTAGAGAATAGACTCATCACAAATTAACAAAGTTACTGGTAAAAGTTCATTCCCATTGGGCAGAGCCAATTTGTTGCCATATGTTTATCCTGAGAGTGAAGCCTTTTAAAATGTGGATTCCTTGGAATAGGAAGCCATAGGTGAGTTTTAGGGCACTGTTGGACTCTCTAAAATTGTGCACATTTTTTTCTTTGTACACAGGGTCCATTCCTTTCATCCAAATCTCAAAGGAGAATGTCCTCCAAAAATTTTGAAAATCACTGTTCTAGGAACTTTTAAAGAAATATGCAATTTGCTATTCAGTTCATGTTCTAGTGAATAAATGTCAACATTCAGCCCAAGGCTGGTTTGAAGTGGAAGTGAATCCAAGGCTGGCAGTGTCCCCAGAGAACTAATACCACCTCAATCCTTGCAAATCACACTCCTTTGTTTCAGAACTCAAGGTTGCATATCACTAAAAAATACTTTATGAGAGATGTTTTCATGATGCACCAATCCCTTTCAATTACCTCTTTGGTTTCTATCATTAACGGCTTATGGAGCCCTATAATGACAGAGGGGAATAGTCCAAGAATCCAGAGAACAGAATTAATAAATGTTAGGGAAAAAAGTTCTATTTTTGCCAATTAAGCAAGTTTCTCTACTTCCTCTCAAACAGGTAATGTTGAAGTTAATTATGCAGCACCAAACTTTTAGCCTTTTTGAAATCATTTAAATAGAAGTGTTTAACAGCTCTGAGTATGGGATATTTTAGAATCTACATCACTATAAATCAAAAATAGGAGGTGTGGAAATTCGGTAACGGGGTGAGCTTTTTATCCTTAGGTAAATAGACATCTGAACTTGAAAGAGCAAGAAAGAGAGACACAGTCATTTCCCTGTGCCCTCCGGAAAAGTGCTTTGATTTTCTGTGTCTCACTTCTCTGCATTATGACAAGACTGTTGAGAGAATTAGACAGGAAGCTTATTTTTTAAAGCTCTCATTAGATGTCTTGTGGGAAATACACATGTTTTGTTTTTCATGAAAAGCTGCTGTGTGCTTATTCACATCCTTGGATATCCATTCTGTGTTTGCATTTCTAGAAGTGGGTTTTTGTCTCCCTACTCAGTTGAGCTTCTCAAGGACAGAGACTGGATCTTCTCTGTCTTGTGCGTCCACACAGGTCACCTGGCACAGTTCGATGAATTAATTAATCTGTAATGACAGAAATTCTTTTTAAAAAGTAAGCAATTCGATATCTGAAATTGTGTAAGTGCATCATGTTCCAGGGAAGTGAGATGGTGAATTTACCTTTTAAGATTTTTGATGATGTCTAACAGCTATAATGATATAGGTAAGGACAGATTCAGCATGAGAGTTCTAAAAGTGTTGGGGGGAGATAGCAACACCTTTGTTATGCACGTGTACATTCCCAAGGTGACTCCTCTGAAGAACAGTACTCATTTGGGTTTCTCAGTGGGGGATTTGTGTTGAAAATTCGTGTTTATTCCTTTATAGTCACAGAATAATGGAGTCAGTTTTCTCATCTGCAAGATGAGGATGCTAATAAATAATACCCATTTCATAAAATTGGGCTGAGGATTAAAGAGATGTAAAGTCCTTAGAATAGTGCCTGGCAGAAAAAAACCCTTCGTATAACTGTTAGCTCTTCTTCTTAGCTCATATTTTAAAATGTAATGTTCTGATACGTATGAGTTTTTGTGTTGTGTTTTAGAGTAAAGCCCCGCCGTTAGCTGAGATTAGCAAGGCTAATTGTGTCTTTTCTTTTTCTTTCTTTCTTTCTTTCTTTTTTTTTTTTTGTTTTTAATATTTCTTTCCAAAGGGAAATCACTCAACCAGTTTTGAAGTTTCTGGGTCATGCCCTGTTCTTTTCGATGGGATTCATAGTTACTATGAAGGGAAAGGTGGCGCGCCCCATGGAGGCCCCAATTTTGGTTGCTGCCCCCCATTCAACATTCTTTGATGGAATTGCCTGTGTCGCAGCCGGGTTGCCTTCGATGGTTTCTCGAAACGAGAACGCACAGGTCCCTCTGATTGGCAGTAAGTACTTGTAAGACAACAGAGATCTTTTCATGCTCGTGGATCACCTTTTAAAAAAAATCAACTATCGTTTATCGGTGGCTTTTTAAAAGCTCTCAAAGCTATTTCCTTACTTCTAGTGAGGAATTATATCGAAGGAAGGAATTTATGATAAAGGTTAGAGACCTCCCTGTCTGTGCCCTTAAGGTTCTTTCAGATTCTTATGTTTGTCACCGTACCATCATTGCTTTCTGTCATTATATCTAGCTAGAAAGACCAGCTTTCAAGTACCAAACATGCCTTGATTTTTTCGAGAGAGAATTTAACTGAAGAATCTGTGAAAACACTGGTTACACGCTATTTCACGAATTTCTCTTTGGGGTATTAGGCTGATAGATACATGGAGTCTTTCCTCTTAACTCTGTTTTTTTATTATTGCCCCAGAGTCTGCATGAGAGACCAATGTGAAACTCTGAAAATTATGATATGGAACGATAAAGTGCCTCCTGCCATAAAAAATAATGAAGCAAGTGAGATGTGTATCCCACCAGGTGCTTTGGTCTCTCCCTAGGGTGTGGGTCTCTAAGTAACCGCTGCCAGTTGTCCTGAGGTTATTGCAAACATCCAGTGGTGAGAGAGTGGGTATGGAAGTTTCCCAATGTTACCTTGGCACTCTGGACAAATAGCAGTAGTTCCTGCCACTTTTCACTCAGCTAAGAAAAACACACACGGACACGCACTACACACATCCTCCCTTTCTTTTTTTTTCCCTCAGTGTAACCACCTTGCTTTGTGTAATATGGCATTTTCCTGAAAAGCTGTTTAGCCATAGATTTTCGGTAAATTGGGGTTATTTTGCATGTGTGAGGAAGCTACCTACTTAGACTGGCGTGCTGAAAATTTTAGTAAAATTGGTAATTGCTCCCTATCCATGCGTACTCTGGATTCACGCAATCAGTTTTCAGGATATTCCTAAAATAAAACAAGATAATATTGTAGGTATATATTCCAAAGCTTGAATGTCTGTCGGTTGAGGAAGAAGAACTTCAGGGAGAAAATTGCCTTTGTTTCCTTTCATATTCTTGCTGCTAACTTCTGTTATATCAGTGAAATCTTTGTAGATATAAAAAAAACTTCTGATAAGCTGTAAATTAGAGCAGTTTTTTTTAAAGTTCTCTTTGATGTGCTATATTTTAACTTTACATAAAAATTGTTTTATGATTTTTTCAGTATCATTGCTGTGGTAGCTTTAGCCAAAAAAAAATGACTTGGCTCTGACCTTTTGTTTGTTTTAAAGGACTGTTACGAGCTTTGCAGCCGGTGCTGGTGTCCCGGGTAGATCCGGACTCTCGAAAAAACACAATAAATGAAATAGTAAGGCGAGCAACATCAGGAGGGCAGTGGCCGCAGGTAAAACACAGGAGAAGTTCATTTAGATATGCGAGTTTACTTATTGTATATATGTAAATCATTTGGATCCACAGATGGCAGCATTTGGGGACACCTATGCTGGGTGTTTTCAGCATAATAGAAACAGAACAAATGAGTGAGTATTAAAAAGTCCTCTTCCCTGTGAGATACTCCATGGGATTAACGTATCATTCTTTTCTTATTCTCCAAACTCTTTGAAACAATTTTTACTTTGTATCATAAAAAGTAATTCTCTACCTCTGAATTTATTTATTATCTTAAAGACAAAATATCAAAGCTCAAATATACTCAACAATATGGTAGGTTTATTTTTTTTTAAAGACTCGATTATGATCTTAATCTTATCTGAAGTATATTTAGACAGGGCTTTTCAGTTCAGCGGGTACGTCCAAATCACCTGTAGAACTTTTTCAGACTTTAGCATCTTACTACCCCTATACCCTTAGAATGCCTTTTGAAGGTAAGAGAGGGGCAACATTTTCTGGATAAAGAGAGCCTCCTGGGTAATTCTGATAAGTATCGCTCTACCTTGGCCCAGGTGTGAGTAGGGGACCTCTAGCAGGATTCATGATCTGGTAGTGATCTGGCCACCCATGATGATGTGTAGATGTTGAAATTTTAAGGTGAGTATGACCCAGCAGGAGGTTTAGAAACCAGGGCACGTGAGGAATGACTTAAAAAGTGACCAGGAAGAAACGGCACCTGGAATAAGGGTTTGGTTTTTCTCTTTGGATCCAACTACTATATCTAGGACTGGTAGGCCAAAGTTAACAACAAATAGGTAAGATTTTAGCCCATCTCGCTCATCTCAAGGAACTCTCTGTCCAGAGGTAGAATGATGTGATCTGAAATCCTTTTCCAGAATTTTCAGGCACTGACTAAGCAACCACTTGGGGGGGATACTGTAGAAAGAATTCAAGCATTGGCAATGCTAGATGGCTTTTAATGCCCCTTCCAGATCTGAGATTTTATGATTTACTCTATATCTACTCATTGTTAATAGAGTAGCTATAGAATTTCCACTGAATGAACCATATTTGATATTGTACCAGTTGTGATAGGAAACCTGATTGTTGTTGGTTTTTTGTTGTTTTTTTTTTTTTGAGGGATGAAATTGCATACACTTATCATTTTTATTTTATAAATAACCCATCATGGTGGCACTTTCACCTAATAATGTTTTCCCTTTCTAATTATTATAAAATACAAATACCAACTAAGTGCACATACTAACTGCTGTGGGTGCAGGAATTTTCTGTTTTTATTTTATGTACTTAGCAGTTCACTCATTGCCAAATTCTAAAAGCTTCAGAAAATCCAGCTTGTTCAGTTAATGGGGAAACTAACTACACTACATGTCTTTCACATGAAGAACAGAAAGGACTTATGTTAAAAGCTAAAAATACTTTCTCAAAAAAGATATTAAATTGTATTCCGTATGTCCACTAACCCAAGTAAGCATAAAGCATGTTGTGTTTTCTCCTTTTTCCCTCCTCCATATATCCCTCCACTCTATGTTGTAGGAGTGAATATCCTTTAACGGGAAAACAGAAACAAGGAAGTAGGAATGATTTGGTTAAGGATGTAAAGCAGTAGAGGAAAGAATTTAATGTGTGCTTTGACCAGGACTTAGGGTCTGCATCTTCTTTTAAGTTTATCCAGATCATTAGCATTGTCATTAAGAAACATTTAGTAAGTGTATTTTCTATTCAAAGCTTTAATCCATTTTCTAATTATCTCAATGGTCAGATAGCAGTTCTTTTAGAGGAAAACTGGATAATCCGATTCTAGCTTTCCATAGAATCAAGTATTAGCCTTTTATTTCACTTTTGCTTTATAACAATTGGCAGCTCTTTGTGAAATCATAAGAAAGTGAGTAAAGAGGTAATCTATTAATTAGACTGAAATATTAAATCTACATATTCCTTTTCTCCCAAGATACTAGTTTTCCCAGAAGGTACTTGTACTAATCGTTCCTGTTTGATTACTTTTAAACCAGGTGAGATCAATTAAATTATGTACTATAACAAAGTATGGACAATTTCTCAAATGATTTGTTACTAATACACGAAACAACTTGTTAGTTTGTCCTGGGCGTTGCTTTCCCAATAGAAAGTTTTTAATATTGCGAATCCACAGAACTCACTCCTTTACTTTCTGTTTTGGTATCATAACCCCTTCTTTGGATTATCATGTATACGTGATTGTGTGTGTGGGCATGCACGCCTGTGTTTGTGTGTGTGTACGTGTGAACCATTTGCTTTTGTATCTGGTTGTGTGCACACACGCACACATAGAAACCACTAGCAGATTTGTCTTTTCCTCCAAGGATCCCCTCACAAATACCCTAGTTCCTGCATTATCCAATAGAAAACTGTTTTAGTGATCATTATAATGCCTTCAGATGCCTTCTGTACTTCACTCCTTTTTTTTTTAATATTATGAAGTCACTAATTTCATAGTAATGTGTAATTTCATACATAATTTCCTAGTAACTGGTAATCCTTTAACATGTTTTTGTATTGGCTGCTAGAATGCTCAGAGCCAACGTTAGAACTCACTTCTAGCAAGTGGGGGTAGTCCTTGTTCCCAGTATTCACTTTTATTTATTTATTTATTTTTATTTTTTTAAAGATTTTATTTGACAGAGAGAGACACAGTGAGAGAGGGAACACAAGCAGGGGGAGTGGGAGAGGGAGAAGCAGGCTTCCCGCCGAGCAGGGAGCCCGATGTGGGGCTCGATCCCAGGACGCTGGGATCGTGACCTGAGCCGAAGGCAGAAGCTTAATGACTGAGCCACCCAGGGGCCCCTCGCTTTTATTTAGATTTTGTTCTCCTCAGTTTCTCTTGGTTTTGACTTTGTTATCACTTCTTTTTAAAACCCTTTTGAATAATGCGTGTTTGGAAAATGAAAACATGTGGAGATGTAAATAAATATTTTCAGCGACTTGGGCATAACATTTAATATTTTGGTTTCATAATTATGAATTTTAGAACTCTCTCATTTTGGTAAGCACTAGGGATTTATGGACAATTAGCATATAGTTTATGTGTACTCTTAAACCAGTAAGGATAGGTGTATCATTTATTATTAATTTTCTTTATTATAAACATTATAGTCATATAAGGAAGATGCTATAATATTTCACTGTGGTTATAGGCGCCTTCATTCCTGGAGTTCCGGTGCAGCCAATCCTCCTCAGATACCCAAACAAGCTGGTAAGCGTAGTGTTTTACTGTGGGAAAAATCGCAGACATTCCAAACAGCACAAATTCTCTCGCACCCCTTTTAAACTTTGAATAAAGCTCTGAATAGACACATGGTGGAAGAACATGGGCAGACTCCATACCCCTTGCCACATGGAACATTTAGAAGTTTGCAAGATGGCACGTACTTGTGGACACCAATATTACATTTTGTCTCTGCTGTTATTAAGCTCCAAGAAGGCATTTCCTTAGCTTCTACTCTATTGTCACGGTAATGGTTCCAGGGTCTTCTTAGACTGGGTAGCAGAAAACTTGCATAAAGTTGTGATCTTCACTAAGCCCACAAGGAGACTTTTCCCGATTCAACGGTTATTACTGGAAGGCTAACTGGGGTAGCAGGATAAATTTGGGATTGCCTTAGTGTTTCGTTCCTGGCTCAGTAACTCTTAGCAAGTAACTTAAATGAGAAGATAGATAGGAAAACAATCTGTCATCCTATAGAAAGTGCACAGTTGGCTTAGGAAACCGTCTCTCTGCTCCAGCCAGGTACACCATTGTCCTCTGGATATGGATGGTGCCACCATTTTCCTATAAAGAAAGGTTTTTTGGAATCTCTTTTGGTTCTGAGAGGAACTTTCTCTACTACAGACTCTACATAAAAAAGCAGGCTGTAATTAATTATCTATGTTATTTAAGGTCAAGAGTTCTTGCTCAATTCAGCTTTTCTTTTGGTGGCTGGCTTCTCAGCTTTCAACATCTGGAGTTAAAAAAATTAAAATCCATCAAAATTTACTTATTATACTTCTGCCTGTTTGGCATTTTCTCAAATTCTTTCACTATGTACTACTTTAATCTTTTCTTCCAAATACCCATCCCCCCCTTTTTGAGAAAAGATATATTCTGGGGTTTGTAAGCAAATTAATTACCCAGATATGTTCATGTTAGGAGAAAAATAGCTAAGCATGGACATCGCTTTATTAAAAATTAAGAGCAACTTAATTCCATAAAAAGATAGGTGGTTACATATGGAAAACAGATTTTTGCTGCGTAGATATATAATCCAAGAATTCACAGAGCAATTCACTGCTGATAATAGGCTCGTTTTACTTTTCAATATACTGCTTTTAATTCAGAAGGAAAGTATACGAATACCAATATTAAAATAAGATTTAGGTTTTATTTGGCATTTTTTCACTGAACTAACAGTCTAAATACTTCTGTTATTGTAGGATACCGTGACTTGGACATGGCAAGGATATACATTGTAAGTCGCTTCTCTCTATTATTGGTTTATTTAAATTTTATTCAAGAGAAGAAAAAAAAGATAATTTATTCTTTTTTTAAGAAAAAATAAGCCTTGTTTTTTTTTTGTAAAAGTAAAGATTTTTTTTAAGATTTTATTTATTTATTTATTTATTTATTTATTTATTTATTTGAGAGAGAGTGTGTGTGCAAGATGGGGGAGGAAGAGGGACAAGTAGACTCTGCCTGCTGAGCCAGAGCCTGAGCCCAACACAGGGCTTGATCTCACAACCCTGAGATCAGGACCTGAGCCGAAACCAAGAGCTGGACGCCCAACCGACTGAGCCACCCAGGCATCCCTAAGAGTAAAGATTTCTAATCAGATTCTGAAATCTTGTCACTGAGCAGTCTCTGTAGAGAGCATCACTATCTTGCCCATTAGCCCCTGGCCCCTCCCATGTGCAGAATTCTAGCTGTCTGCCATGTTCTTATGGGTCTCAAGTGTGTATCTACCAATTCTTAAGAACCAGTCCAATGACCTGGTTTGCATCCTACTTAGCGTTAATCTTGTAGTTTTATTTCCATTGCAGACTTATCATATTAGCTGGTGTCTCCATTGTTGTTTTACTATATCGGTTTAAGCAGTCCAGAGCCATTGCATCATAATGGCCTGAAATAGCAGTGATGTGTCTGATCTGAGCTGAGAAAATAGCTAAGCTTTCAGTTCTGTTCTTGGACTTTAAAATCATAGGGATCAGCAGTTTCTATAAACATTTAAGAGAGGAGAGGAATACAGCTCACCAGTAAGCAAGCTGAAGTGAAACAGGCCTTCAGAAAGAACAGAACATGTAGAATCTTACTTTCCCTCAAGACGTTTTGTCGAGTTCCCCCTGGATACTTCTGAGCTGGTTTATACTTCAGTGAGAGCCATGTATAAAATGCCTGGATTTGAGGGCTTTGCCCGGGGGCTTACCCAGCAATGCCTTTTGATACTGAACATAGAGAGTTCACATAACATTTTTGATGCATAGACAACCACTTGGACATATGTAAAGGGGAGTCATCATTTGCCTTCAGATACCTTGTGAGTTCCTTAGATCAGCCAAACAACATATGAAAGTCTGATTTTTTTTATACTACATACTGATTTTTTCCATGTTGTGTGTGTGAATTGCATTGAAATAATAAATTTAAATCAGAGTGGGTAACTGATGGGCCAGTTACATGTGTTAGGGTTTATTAACATGTGAGACACGTATGTTCCTATTATGCTTCAGCCCTTCATAGTTGAAGATAAGTAAACGATGCTCAAAATAAGGACCATCAATTGCAAAGGATATCTAGGCGTTATGTGATCTTTAACTCTTCAGGACGTCGGTTTATTCATTTGGCTAGAATACATGTTTCATGTCACTGTTGATCTTGAGTTCCTGGTTTTCAGCTTTTTATACAAGGGCAAGTGAGGAGAAACAAATCGTATGAGAGCATTTTAGAAAAGGGAGTGCCTAAAAACTGGGTGCAGAGCATCATTGTATGTCTTGAGGTGTGTCATCCTCAGGGTCTTTACAATTTAAGGTCCTTACAGCGACAGTGACTGCAGGTTCCCTGTGTGGTCAGTGTGCCTTGTGTAACTTGTGCGGCAGTGCAGGTGGGCATGAAGGTCAAGTACAGGAAGGCCTTCCTGGAAGGGGGATCAGGAGAGAAAATGGAACGGTTGGGTTAATCTAGCCTTCTAGCCTGGGACATGTGTGATAAAGGGAAAAAGAAAATAGGAGAGGGAATTCAGAAAAGACAGGGAAAACATTTTTCCAGAGGTAGAGATTTCTTAGGACCGATAAACACAAAATCCTCAAAAGGCACAATTTTGTTTTGTCCAGATGCCACATTGCACTTGACTATGGTGACTCTCATTTCCACTTTGATCTTCCGACGGGCTTCATGGTGTATTTAGCACTGTGCTGCTACTTTTAAGTCCGTTTTCTCAATTGCCTTCGCTCTCAGGGTGAGTCTAGACTGAGATTCTAAGGAAGAGAGTCTATATTAAGGCAGATAGCCTAAGGGAGAAGGTTAATAAACTTAGGGAGTACACTTATAGAAGGGGCAGCTATGGAAAAATCTGTTTTGTGTGGGTCCGAGAAGTGTTGTTTGGTTTGGGTGTATGTAGACAACACAGGTTTAATGAGATCTTATGCCTGGCTCCTTCCTTCCTTCCTCCATCCCTCCCCACCTGCCTCCCTCCCTTCCTCCCTCTCTTCCTTCCTTTCTTCTTTGTCTTTCTCTGTTTCTTTCTTTCTTACAGCATTCAGAATTTTCAGAACAGATTTATCTATTTGAATCACTAACTTCCAAAGCTCACTTTAAATAGATCAAGAACAATTTACTTTGTGGTAAATAATATGGGTTGACTTTATTTGCTTGGGGTTGAAAGTAAAAGATTATTTTCCTCTCAGATGGAAAATTTGAGAACTGATACTTAACATTCACAATTTATAATTATATATGGAATTGGTACATCTACCTAAATTCCTTCTTTGAACTAAATAACTTGTTTAAATTTCTAAATTTCTTGTGTAAAGTAAGTCCTTTAAGTAATTTTTTATAGATAAATCACATTTTAGTTTCTTTTTTTTTAGGGAGAGAGAGATAGAGCACAAGACGGGGGGAGGGGCGGAGGGAGAGGGAGAGACAGAATCTTAAGCAGACTCCCCACTGAGTACAGAGCCTGACACGGGGCTCAATGTCACGGCCCTGAGATCATGACCTGAACCAAAATCAAGAGTCAGATGCTTCACCAACTGAGTCACCCAGGTGCCCCAATTTTAGTTTCTTTTTTTTCAATTTTTTTAAAGACTTTATTTATTTATTTGAGAGAGAGAATGAGAGAGAAAGAGCACATGAGAGGGGGGAGGGTCAGAGGGAGAAGCCGACTCTCTGCTGAGCAGGGAGACGGATGTGGGACTCGATCCCGGGACTCCAGGATCATGACCTGAGCTGAAGGCAGTCGCTTACTAACTGAGCCACCCAGGCGCCCTCCCAATTTTAGTTTCTTAATAGCAAAAACAGGTTGGTGGTTTTCTTAAACATGTAGGTTAATCCACTCTGCCAGAATTCTGGGTCATCTGTCTAAATGAGGCAAAATAAAAATCCCATTGACATCCTATCCAGAGAGTTTAAATATGTATTAGAAAGCCATACATAGAAACAACTATTTTCAAAAATTTTCTTTGAAAAGGTTGATTATAATCATTTTAAAGCCTTTGTCCTCTGTCCAGCTTTACAATGAAAGAAAATTTCTCCATAACTTAAACATTTATGATTAATTGGGACAGTTATGATAAAGTTTCTGCTCTTAGGGAAAGACCCGCTGATTTCTTTTCTTTTTCTTTTTCTTTTTTTCATATCAGGAAAGAGTTTAGAAATGTAATGTTCTACTCAGGAGTTGTCCTATAAACACACTTAATCTGCCTTAAATTGTGGCCTCGGTAGTTTCTCTAGGGACTTAGGCCTACAAGTCCGAGTTGTCAAGGAGACTTCAAATTTGGGATTTAGCGTGCTGAGCTGCACCTCTGACTCACAAGTGCATATTTGATATTGCATTTGGTGATTTAACTTTCGAATATCACGAATACTTGTTCAAGCCCAAGGAGTGTTATAGCAGGAGGGTGACATTTATAAATGCAGAATATACATGAAGTGTGACATGGTGGTGCTTGTGTTTAAAGAAAAGGATCGTTGAGTAATAATATTAGATGGTACTTGTATTACCACATAAAGATGGCCTGCTCTTTTTTCTCTTCAGCATTCAGCTTTGTATGCTTACTTTCTGCCAGCCCTTCACGAAGGTGGAAGTTGAGGTAAGTCATTCAACATGTAGCCTTGGAACTGGAGATCTGGCCTTCCCTTTTATTTCGAACCTCTAGTCTAGAGAGCCCAGCCGTACAAAGGTTGGAAGTTAAATCCACCCTCTTTAAAATAAGCCCTGGTCTTTTACAAATTATCCACCTGGCTCTCAGATCCAGCTCTTAGAATCTTACCAGGAAGTACTGCTAACTTCTGGGAACTTCCACATTATAGCAGTCCCTGACTGACTAGATTTGCGTAACTGTATAACTACTTTCAAGGCTGCCCTCCCCCCAGTGGGATGGTAGGCTTCACGTCCTCACAAAAGGAGCTACAGTAGCTGATGGAGGCCTAGAGCTCCTGGAAAAGTATGTTCTGTCAGAGTGGAGAGGCACAGCCGGTCGGAAGCCCTCACGGAAGGCTTGAGGAAATCCTAGCTGGGAGGCCATTCATATCATCGTTCGTGGGGCAGTCTTTCAACTTGAGTTGTGGTGGCAGGCAGGGAGTGAGGGAGTCATTTGGTCTTTCTGAAAATTCTGACCAGATTTTCAAGACTCTTGAAAGTTGGTTCCAGAACGGTTCTTAGGTTTTAGGAGTGACGTGAAATGGACCCCTAAATGCAGAATTGAGTTGGTTTTAGTGATACTCTCAGGTAGCCTCTGAAGAGAGGGTCAGAGGAGTGAGGCAGGCCTTTGATTCCATTTTCCAGTTGCATCCATAGATTGTGTAATGAGAGCTTGAAGTTTGCATATGTAATTCAGAGTTCTGAGTGGGGGCCCGTGCTCCAAGTGACAGGACATGGAATTTAAGTCCCAAGAATACTGTCTTTTACTTTGTTTTATAGCTTAGTCATTTAGCCATGTAGAGAGTGTCAGCAATACCAAATGATATCGGAGGGCAAATTATATTTCAAAATGAGTTTCACTTTGGTTGAAATTTTTCTTGAGACTTGCAGGTTGCCTGCCTGCCAGGAAAAGATCTGTTCATTAATTATATGCCACATTACCCCACATTTAAAACTAGCTCGGTATCTCTCATTATGACCAAAAAAACACTAGTTCTTGAAATATACATAGATGTTTCTAGAGAAAAACACTAATCTGTGCCCTAATCATTAGTTTAAGAAGTACCAAGGTAAACAAAATGAATCCAATTTCATTCCTCAAGACCTGTCAGTGCCTTTGAGATGGTTTGACCACAATACCCCCTTTTCTCTGGATACCTCCTGAAACTGATGTTCCATAGGATACATTTTGGGGAACCCTGTCAGGAAGAAATTTTATATTATTTCTAAGTACCCCAAGCAGGCTCTTCTTTCTTTAATAGCTGTTCAGATAAACTAGTCCTTTGTTCTTTGTCTAAAAGAAAAAAAACAAAAACAAAAAACAGGAAAACTCATACTTAAAACAGCCACACTGTCTTCTGTGCAAATTTGGAAGATATTGTGTATACAGTGTATATGCTGCCCCTTCCCATTTACCCTCCCCAGCTAAAACAAGATCTAGCAACAGATGTGGAAATACACATAGAACTGTACTTCTTTTGTCTACATGTGTCAGTGGTCAAACTGTTACAACAGAAGTAGGCAAAGTCCTCTTTTTTGCCCTGAACATTATTACATTATTACCACATTTCCTTTCTGTGTCATGGCCGGCCTGCCTACCTTCTATCTTTCTTTCCTTTTTTCTTTCCTTCCTTCCTTCTTTCTTTCTCTTTCTTTCTTTCTTTTTTTTTTTTTTTTTTCTTTCTTTCTTTTTTTCTTTCTTTCTTTTTCTTTCTTTCTTTCTTTCTTTTCGTTACGATTACAATATTTGCTTTCTCCAGCCAGCTCTTAGACCTGTCTGGATAATATTTCCTGGCAAAGAATATACCCTTTGATAACTTCACAAACAAAATGACTGCCAACCTGTCTAAAATAGCAGAATTGGTGAGATTCAATGTATTAGAATTGCCATACATGGCAAGAGGATGGGATGTGTGGCCTTCAAGTTTCATCTTCTTAGTTTAATTATATTTCTCTTAGATTTATGGTGCTACCTTTCATTCAGGGCACTCCTCACTACTTTATGACTTTTGAATATTTTAATTCCCCCCAGGTTGGGTGCAACTGAAAACTGTACCCCACTGCCCGTCAGGTGCTAGGTGTATCCACACCCCAGCTCAAGACTCTCAAGAGCTGGGCATTGCATCCAGGCTTTTGTACCACATCCGAGGAGGCCCGGCTTGAGCTGCCACACGTGTAGCTTACCTGGAAGGCTCAGTGCACTTAGTTGCACCAACGTCAGGTGACTTAGTTACTCAGAAGCACCCTCCCAGCCCACTACCACCTCTGTATTCTTTAAAACTGTTGGAAATCGGGGGCACCTGGGTGACTCATTTGATTAAGCCTCTGACTCTTGATCTCAGCTCAGGTCTTGATCTCGGGGTCATGAGTTCAAGCCCCACGTGGGCTCCACACTAGGCACGGAGCCTACTTTAAAAGAAAAAACTGATGGAAATCCTAGTTATTATTTTTTTCACATATGTTTTTAGAACTTTGTGAATATTAATTAGGTAAGCTTAACTGAAGATGTATCATTTAAGAATATGGTCTTAGGTTTGTGGTTTTTAAAATGAACTTTGAGTGGATCATTTGGTGTCCTTTTAGGCACTCTGCCCTGGTGAGTCACGGGACATCCCAGGATGTGGAAGGCCTTATGCCTTCATCTTTTACAAGTCATCCCTCACTGATAATGATTTTCCAACTCCGTAGTTACCAGAATCACTGGATAGCTAAAATCTAGAGAGCATAATGTTGAAGGGTGTTTTTCTTGTCTCCTCTCCCCACTCCCTCTCTGCTTCCTTGACAGAGACTTTTTTTTGAAAAGGTCATTATTTTCTTGACTCTTGAATCTTAAAAATATAACCAGTTCCAAACCGCGTGCCCTCAATAATTGGTCTTCCAGCATCCGTGAACAATGAGACCATGTATGTCCACAGAAGGTCTACTGAAACTTATTCTCTGGATCATAGTGGCCTAGTGGGTGTGTTTAAAGTGTCTTTTAGTGGTTACTTTTATTGGCCAGCTACTTCACAAGTATGGCTTTATGAGCAGATGGCTTAGGGGCATAAGGAAGAAGATAGCTAGTAGGAAACATTGCAAAATGGGACATAAATCAACAGCCTGCTAGTTGTATCTCATGAGAGAGAATCCACACAAAGCTAGACTATCAGGCATTATGTGGGCAGCAACTGGTTTATGAATGGAAGCAGGGCATTCACAGGGACCATCAGTCTGTTTCCTCCTTCATAGGCTGTATCTCCATATATCTCCATTTGTACACAGAGCCACCCATTATAATACAGACACATGGTTGTCTGTAGGCATACAGACATATTTTGTTTTAGTAAAATTCCTTTGTAACGCTTAAAAGGAGCTTCAGGTGGCGAGCATTAGACCTACAATACTTTATGGGGGGCAATCCATTGCTATAAGTAGTAGAAAGGGATTTTTTTTTGTTGTTTTTTGTTTTAAGATTTTATTTATTTATTTGACAGAGAGAGACACAGTGAGAGAGGGAACACAAGCAGGGGGAGTGGGAGAGGGAGAAGCAGGCTTCCCGCGGAGCAGGGAGCCCAATGCGGGGCTCAATCCCAGGACCCTGGGATCATGACCTGAGCCGAAGGCAGACGCTTAGCGACTGAGCCACCCAGGCACCCCAAAAGGGATTGTTTTTCATTAAAAAAAAAAGTTCTGACTTAGGAAAGGATTGTAATAATGAGTGTTATGATCAATACCTGTAGATAGATAACAACTTTTTAAATCTCTAAAGAGTTCATTACTCAGGGAAGGTTCAAATATATTTATATAGTTTACTTAAATATCCAAACACACTCAAATGGTTTAGTTTTGAATCTAAAATGAATGGGCCTTTTAGAAAACCTCTATCACATAAATACACACACAC
This sequence comes from Callorhinus ursinus, assembly GCF_003265705.2. NCBI lineage: Eukaryota > Metazoa > Chordata > Mammalia > Carnivora > Otariidae > Callorhinus > Callorhinus ursinus. Next base: position 851,592 of record NW_027397118.1, on the reverse strand, counting down.
ACACAAACACACACACACAAACCCATATATGTACTTGTTCTAACAAAACTAATTTCTTCTGGAACTTGGTAGAATTCTGAAATTTCTAAGTAGTAGCAGAGAAATGGAGTGTTATATCTATTTTTATTTTTTTAGACAGAAAGAGTGCATGATCAGGGTCGGTCGGGGTAGAGGGGCAGAGGGAGACTCAAGCAGACTCCACGCTGAGCGTGGAGCCAGATGCCGGGCTTGATCTCACGACCCTGAGATCATGACCTGAGCTGAAATCAAGAGTTGGACGCTTAACCAACTGAACCACCCAGGTGCCCCAAGAAATGGAGTGTTACTAAAAAGAGTATTAGCTGGGGTTTTATTCCAATTCTGCTACTACCGACCTGTATGTGCTTGAGTAAATGACTTAAGCCTCCCCTGGCCTGTGTTCTTACTGGGAAAATGGGGATAATAATTCTTTTATAGGGTAGTTAGCATTTAATAAGGTGACTTAAGTGGCAGCACACGGTAGGTGTTCAATAAGCATGCACTTGTATTTCCCCTACCATCTAAATTGTTCCTTTCTTTTGGGAAGAAGGCAGCAAATGTTAGTTCATAAATACCTTCCTTCGTTCGCATTTGCTCTTTTGAAGCCTTCACAGAACAATCATGGGACGAACCAGAACTGCACATCTGTTGAGACTGACTCATCAAAATCCTTTTCTGTTCCTTGGAAAAAGAAAAGGCTGTTGGTAGTATCATCACTCATCAGTCTTTTCACAAGCATTTATTTAGTAGAAAAGAATGTGCTCGATGTGGTCAGGAAACAATGAATAAAGCAGTTTTACTGGTCCCGAGTGTTCATGTGAAGGATTGTCTCTGGATAGCGGATGGACTTCAAAATAGGCCAAAGAATTCTGACTTTATCTTGTGCGTAGCCTATGGCCCAAGAGATGGTGGGGCACTGTGGGACCAGAAGGGCAAAGGGGGTATTCCTATGGGAAACACATCCGTTAGCCGCCCCCTTATATGGGGCAGGACGGTGCAGAGCCTGCAGGCAGAGGACCAGAGCACAGTCAAGGGAGGAGGGCAAGGGTGCTGGGAGCCTGTCTCAGGAGCAATGGAGAAGAATTAGAGAAATGCACATAGGCTTTTGTGGGGAAGAAGAGTCTTCCCTCTACCCACCTAAGTTCCATAGCTGGATCTGTGAAATAATCTCACCACGGGCAGATTCATAGGAGAAAAGATATACAGATTTATTGATTTTTAATATGTGCACAAGGGCGTCACAGGGAATAAAAAGTGAATATCCCAAAAAGTGGTGAGAAAGGAGAGGGAGGGTGTAGGCCACTCAGGGCAGAGTCAGTGATCTTTAGGAACAACAAATGGGCCCTGGGAAGAATAGACTGGAAGCTATGACAGCACGTGATAAAGTTTGTCTGGGTGTGGTGTCAACCTCCAGTCGCATCTCCTGTGATAAGAGTCCATCTTCCCTGTTTGATGAAACTCCCCAAGAGAGAATTTATGACAACTGAGTTCCTTTTTTTTTTTTTTTAAGATTTTATTTATTAGTTGAGAGAGAGAGAGAGAGAGAGCACAAGCTGGGGGAGAGGCAGAGGCAGAGGGAGAAGTAGACTCCCCACTGAGCAGGGAGCCCAATGTGGGACTCCATCCCAGGACCCTGGGATCATGACCTGAGCCGAAGGCAGATGCTTAACCGACTGAGCCACCCAGGCTCCCGACAACTGAGTTCCTTTTGGAGGAGTTGACTTTAGGCACATAAGGGAAGTTCAGAGAAAGCCTCTCCCTGCATTTGCCATTTTTCAAGTGCCTTTAGCTCAGAATAATCAATGTACCAAAGTGGTACATTATGGGGTAGCATGTCCTGAACTCCTCCACTGTTTTCTTTCTAACGTTGAATGTGAAGTGCCATTGAGGGGAAAGGTGAATCGCAACCTGAGAAGCATGGACTGTGTCTGAAACATTAAAATATGATGGCGGCACGTCCAAAAGGCGTACCCCAAGCAGCAGTGAGATTCAGGTTAAGTCACTTGATCCTCACCTGTCACAGAGACATTAAGGAAACAGACTCAGGATTAAGATCCCATCTGGGGGCACACTTGCATGATTGAAAGGATAAAGGAACACCTTCAGCAAAACAAACAGAACTACTTTTGTATCTGGAGGCAGTATGGTCACCTTGGGAAAATAACGTAATTTTCAAGCAGCCGTGAGGACCCTGTGGAACTTAACATGAATTTGTAGTAGATTCCACCCATGAGACTGTGGACCTTTCTTTTAGCATCCCTCAGTGGACAGGGATGGGAAGGCAACAGCAGGAGAGGTGATCACGGGTTGGCGCCATGGGTGTGGCAGAAGGGGGAGATTCTAGGTGACAGAAGGTCCACATGGATGTGTCTGACTCCTGAAGTCCAGTGAAGACAGGCAGCCAGCTGTTGCCAGGAGGGAGTGGAGGAGGAGAGACGAGCATGTCCTGAGAGTGACCAGCAGGTTCTCACAGCTGTGACGGACCGGGTTAGAGAAGTAAACAAGAACTCATCAGAGGGGATGAGCATCATTGTCATTGTTATTGTCACCGAGGCCAAGGCACAGCTAAAAACTTCTGTGACCAGGTGAAGAGATCAACATGTCAGATGAACCATCTGTGTGGATACTCAGGATAATGAGAGAAGAGGAAGGTGGAAAGGAAAACTGGGGGTCCTGAAGTCACTAGGGTACCGAGCTGTGTGTTAGCGGACAGTCGTGGACGATGGCAGTCATGTTTCCCTGTCTTCGGCCAGTTTTCCTTCCCAAATAGAGGATGTGTTTTTGCTGTGAGCCTTGAATGACCACATACGAAATAGAAATGTGATAAAGAGGGCAAGGTCTGCCCCGAGGAGAAGTGAATTTTTATGAGAATTTCCCTTGTATTGCTTCTCAGGAGGCACGGGGAGCCTCCCAGGCCCGTGAGGGTCAAATCGAGGCTTTTAATTATTTTGTACTCTCAGTGGAATTTTCTTCACTGAGAATAAAATGTCATGCCCATATGAGAGTTATTAAAAATCATTTTATGGAAAACATTACCTGCACTAAAAGGAATTAAACCCACAGTTCACTGTATTATGCTTGGTTAACAGTGTAGCAGCAATTTATTTTTCAGGGTTGTCTGGATGTGCTTTTATAACCTACAAATTAAGTGTTGTTACAAACAATCATGTGGCTTTTTTAAAAAAATGAAGAATCATATGGCAATTTAAAACTTTATCGTTTTGTTTTGTTAGAGACTTTACGAACATTGATTTTAACATGGAATTTTCTTCCTTGGATTTCATACGAAGCAAATACAAGAGATGAAAATCTAGAACAGGATGGAGGGAATTTTGAGAAATATTTATTTGCAAAGATCCGTTGTTGCTCTGGATAGATAAGTGATGTGGGGACCTCTGGTGGCTTAGTTTATTTTTCCATCTTGGAGAATAACTTGATACTAAGTGGAGAGCTAGACGTAAAATTCCAGTTGGAGAGGGCCTTTGAGATCATCGAGCCGAACTTTTTCATTCGACAAGAGAGGGCACTGAGTGACCTCAGTGGTTCAAGCCTGATTCAGACCTGACCCCATCAGGGCTGAATAACTTTTCCAGGATCTCACGGCAGAGCCCAGGCCCCAGCCGGGCCGAGCGCTCTTTCTGCAGCCTGCCCCTGCTCCCCTGGTAGAGAAGGTTAATGACGGCGCATATCACACAGCGCGCTCTCCCGTGATTTGTATTCATGTTATCCTAAAATGCCACTTGCCTCCGTGCTGTCCTCTGTGCCCTCACTCCCTCTCCTCGCTCTTGCCTTCTCTCTTGCAGTAACCTCCCGGGCTTCTCCCTGCTCTTAGTCTTTTCCTCTTTGGCTCAGCAATTCCCTACCACCGATGTTTCCGCTCAAAAGCTTGGACTCGGTCACCACACTCCCTTGCTCAGACTTCATCTCCAAATTGCCCTTTCCCCAAAGGCGATTTAACGTGATTAACGAGATTTGAAAACAGGTCCACGTGAGTCCAAAAGTGGTGTTATTTGTACATATCTTTCTTTTTCTTTCAAATCGCCGTCCTGCCACTGGGGTGTGGCCTTGGCTACATTGTTTCGCCTCTTCGGGCTCCTTTCTCCACCCAGCAAATGGAAATGGTAGAGCTGGCCTCCAGGAATTGTTGAGAGTTCATCTTATGAAGTACCCAGCACACAGCAGGTGCCTAATGGATGGCAGCTCTTATTGGTGGACTTGACTCATCTGTCATAATTTTTACCCCACTGCATGGAGGGCCCCTTGACGGCAGGGGTTTCCTTGTCATGTCTTCAGGGTTTCATGCTGTGCCTGGCCTCCAGTAGGTGCCTAAACAGTATTTGTTGAATGTAAGTGGGCCATGAAAACTTGAGCAAGTCATTTAATCTTTGTGAACCCCAATCCTAGTGACGAAAATCGGGAGGGTTGGTGAAATGAAATAATGCATATAAAGCACCTAGCATGGTGCCTGGTTCGTAGTTAGAATTCAATGAATAATAGCTATTGGCAAGATCATGTTTATCCTCAAAAAGCCAAGATCAAGTATTAGCTCTTCTGTAAAGCCTCTTTGGCTGCTTTTCTCTGCCCCCTGGCCAAATTAATCATTTCTTATCCCTCGCTCTCATACTCCAGGAAGGATGGTTTAGTGGGGAAAACAAGGGTTTTAGAATCCGACAGAACTTGGGCTGAGTCCTGGTCATGTGACCTGTATAACTCTAAACTAACTTAATGAAGCTTTTAAGCCCTGTCATTGAGGGTAATGATACTTAGCACATGCTGTGTTGGTCTATCCTATTAAAATATGAGTCTTTTTTGGAGCAGGAATAGAGTCCTGTTAATCTTGCGTGGGATATGGTAGGTGCTCAAAAACGATGTAATGACTTAAATATAGCACCAAAATCTCATTAATGTTCAAAAACTGTAAATAAAACAAGGACGGCACCAATGAGGCACCACCGAATATCAAGTAGAGAAAAAAAAATTTTTAAATGATAAAGCAAAACAACAGTGTTCAGCAAAAGCTAGACAGCCAATACTAAAGGTTAGAAGAAAGCAGAAGGGGGTGCCTGGGTGGCTCAGTTGGTTAAGCAACTGCCTTTGGCTCAAGTCATGATCCCGGCGTCCCGGGATCGAGTCCTGCATCGGGCTCCCTGCTCAGCGGGGAGTCTGCTTCTCCCTCTGACCCTCCCCCCTCTTGTTCTCTCTCTCAAATAAATAAAATAAAACCTTTAAAATAAAAAAAGGAAAGCAGAAGAAATGACAAAACGTGACATTTGAACAAATGATAAAATACGGCCGACACAGGAGTGGGTAGAGAAGATAAACCATAAGAGATAAGCTACTACCAATACTAACATTTTCACACAAAGTGCTGGAAGCGGTAGAAAATGCAGCGTGGAGAAGAAGATCTTCATACCTCCAGCTTTACAACTTCCAGAATTCCAGGCCCTGGCTCAGTTCATCCTCATCACAACCAGGGAAGTGGGTGATCATTGCCCTCTTGTCAGAGTCCAGGCAACAGTGAAGAAAACTTTAGGGACATCCTTGTGAACACACAGAAAGACCCAGGGCTTAGCTTAGCTCCCCTGAGTCCAAGCAGTGTTCTTTCCACGATAGCATGTAACCTTTGTGCCAGAAAGGTGGTGGGGGATTTAATATAATGATAGATAGGTTATAAATTAATATATGTGACATGTAACATCTTGGGCCCAACAGTTGTGATGGAAAGGTATGTCTGTCTTTCAGTTTATGCCTGTTCAGAAACCAAATGATGAAGAAAAAAGCGATCCTGTCGTTTTTGCTGGTAGAGTCCGGAATTTAATGGCAGAGTAAGTGTCTATATGTGATCCCAATCAGTAAATAGTTTTTAAATGATTGGTCAACGGCATTTCGCATAGTTTTAGGATTTGGGTGTTTCGTTTTATTTTGTTTGGTTTCATCCTTAGGGCCTCATTCCCTAACTCATTTTGGTAAGTAAAACAATGTGCCTGGGAAGGTGGTCAGTAAGACAATCTATAAATATTTTCTCCAGATGCAGCCCCAAACTAATGGAAATGGGGTTTTGCCGGAAGCAGAGCAGGGAGGCTTCAGTAAGCAGAAGAAACCAGCCCGTGACTTCCACAGGGTGGGTTCTCCTCAGCTGGTCTGTCACTGTGACACAGAGCCTTGTGTCTGAGCCATTCGTGGCTTGCCTTCCGTCCCCCAGCCTCCACGGAGCAGCCAGTGCCGGCTGATTCAAGGGCATTAATGAGTATAGCCACACAAAGGAGAAAGTTTGCAGGGGAAGGCAATAGATGCACAGAAAAGGGGGGAAGTCACCCCCATTAAGGGATGGCTGGAAATTTAAGATTTGTAAATTGTAAACATAAAGCAAATATTTTCCTGCTCTTAAAGGAGTTTTAACTGGCCGTGACTCTGATTAGATAAATTACCTCTCGTCCTGTAATGAACAAATGTTTGTGATACTGTCCTACCACCCAGGCAGCCCTAGAGCCTTCCCAGTGTGCACCCCACGCCAGGCACTACCCCCCTCTTGTCATTCCTATAGTAGGCTTGGTGCTGATAGGCCAGCAATGTGTATTCCTAGTAAAAATTCAAATGAGAAATCTGAATCTAGCTTCATAGCTGAATTTGGTATTATAAGCAAGATTATATATACTCGGATTCATATTTCACAGCAAAATAACTTTATTTTCACAACAGCATAAGTGTTCAAATGCTCAAAAAAATTTCTACTATGTGTACTTACATTTACTTGATTTTCCCATTTACTCGGGTTATCTAGCATAATCTTCACAGCAATTCTTGGAGCCAAGCCAGGAAAGTGAGATTCAGAGAGACAGATCGTTTGCCCAAGATCATAGCAGATAGTGAGGGTCTGGGCTGGGACTCAAATCCACATTTCTTGTGACCCAAGCCCAAGCTCTTAACAGGCATCTCTACTGTCTAGGATTATAAATTATAAATTTAAAATATTTAAAATTCTTATTTTCCCAAATAAAAATACTCTTACACCAAAATATTTATTAATCAAAAACAGCCTGGTTGTAGATAGAAAAAATATTTTATTCTTTTGCATCTGTTGAAAATGTAATGTTCTTAGCAGTGATTCAACAAAATCAAATACAGTTGAAGACAGAACTTTATGATTCTCACTGAATAACTGTGAATAAAAGTTTTGTGAAGAGGAAACTTCAAGAAATTATTTAATGTACCACACAGGCTTTTTTCTCAGCACTCAGTGTCTTTTGAAGTTGTTATTAATATCTATTTTTTTTTTCAAATCTAGTCCGTTATTAGACCTCTGAGCAGGTGGGAAGCTAATACGGTTCATGCACTCCTTTGAGGATGGAGGACGTTTAGGTTTGGGAGAAATAATGAGCTTATTCTCCATTCTCTTTCGTATTTTTGGGAGACTGTTAGGTAGCAAGAAGTCATCTCTAGTTTTGAGAGATGAAAAACGCAGATGGCAAGCGATTTGGCTAGATTGTCCCCTTTCGTATATACAGAGGCCATTTATCTGTGTAAATGGCACTTCCACGGGCCTTTTTAGTTTATCTTCACAATAAAGAACGCTGTGCAGTAGGTAATTATTCCTATGTGCAGATGACAAAAGTGAGGCTTAGGTTAAGAGCCAAAAGGTCCACAGTTGGTAAGACACTCCACTGGAATGAAACTCAAGTATTCTTGCTTTCCCCAGATACTGAAGTCAGCCAGTATCATGGTCACAGTTAAAACACCAAACAAATGACCAGCTGACCGAAGCATGCAGACTCGGCCACAGGAAGTCTGTGCAGAAGAGAAATATGTCTCTTTGGCAATAATAAGCTAAAGCTACTGGTTTGAAAAGTAGTAAATACTTTCCCATTTGCTGTTGTTTGTTGACCAGTTCAGGGCTGATGAAAAAAATCATTACCTTTTTTAAAAAAAAATTGAATTTGTTTGCTTTTAAATGCCTTTTAGAGCTTTGGGAATTCCCGTAACAGATCATACCTATGAAGACTGCAGATTAATGATTTCAGCAGGACAGCTAACATTGCCTATGGAAGCTGGGTTGGTGGAATTTACCAAAATTAGCCGGAAATTGAAGTAAGTATATTTTTAAATTGCTACACTTTCATAAGGGTGTCCCCCAGAGATCTGACATCTTATATGTTTCTTTTCTCTGGTTTCATTAATGCCCAGCTCTAGAACCCACGTGGTGTTTATTAAGGAGGCCAGGGCTGTGAATTCATCTCCCATTTAGTTCACCTAGTTGTGGTTTCTCAAGAACGGTTAACTTGGAAGCATGCGTATTGGTCACAGGAGGAGCCCGAGAGAGATAGTCAATGTGGAGCAGCACGGATCTGCCTCTCTCAGAAGTGTCTCAGAGCAGTCGGTCTGTCCTGCTTCCCTCTTGCAAGAAGGATGACAGAATTAGATGGTACTCCCATGTGGTAGTCAGACCTTCTCAGGTGAAATCTGAATTGACCTGTAGAGAAGCAATTCTGACCACCACTGAATTTTATTTTTTTTAATAATTTTTATTGTTATGTTAATCACCATACATTACATCATTAGTTTTTGATGTAGTGCTCCATGATTCATTGTTTGTGCATAACACCCAGTGCTCCACGCAGAATGTGCCCTCTTTAATACCCATCACCAGGCTAACCCATCCCCCCACCCCGCTCCCCTCTAGAACCCTCAGTTTGTTTTTCAGAGTCCATCGTCTCTCATGGTTCGTCTCCCCCTCCGACTTAATCCCCTTCATTCTTCCCCTCCTGCTATCTTCTTCTTCTTTTTTTTCTTAACATATATTGCATTATTTGTTTCAGAAGTACAGATCTGTGATTCATCAGTCTTGTACAATTCACAGTGCTCACCATAGCACATACCCTCCCCAATGTCTGTCACCCAGCCACCCAATCCCTCCCACCCCCCACCACTCCAGCAACCCTCAGTTTGTTTCCTAAGATTAAGAATTCCTCATATCAGTGAGGTCATATGATACATGTCTTTCTCTGATTGACGTATTTCACTCAGCATAATACCCTCCAGTTCCATCCACGTCGTTGCAAATGGCAAGATCTCATTCCTTTTGATGGCTGCATAATATTCCATTGTGTATATATACCACATCTTCTTTATCCATTCATCTGTCGATGGACATCTTGGCTCTTTCCACAGTTTGGCTATTGTGGACATTGCTGCTATAAACATTGGGGTGCACGTACCGCTTCAGATGCCTACATCTGTATCTTTGGGGTAAATACCCAGTAGTGCAATTGCTCGATCGCATGGTAGCTCTATTTTCAACTGTTGGAGGAACCTCCATACTGTTTTCCAGAGTGGTTGTACCAGCTTGCATTCCCACCAACAGTGTAGGACGGTTCCCCTTTCTCCTCATCCCCGCCAACATCTGTTGTTTCCTGACTTGTTAATTTTAGCCATTCTGACTGGTGTGAGGTGGTATCTCATGGAGGTTTTGATTTGGATTTCCCTGATGCCGAGCGATGTTGAGCACTTTTTCATGTGTCTGTTGGCCATTTGGATGTCTTCTTTGGAAAAATGTCTGTTCATGTCTTCTGCCCATTTCTTGATTGGATTAGTTGTTCTGTGGGTGTTGAGTTTGAGAAGTTCTTTATAGATGTTGGATACTAGCCCTTTATCTGATATGTCATTTGCAAATATTTTCTCCCATTCTGTCGGTTCTCTTTTGGTTTGGTGGACTGTTTCTTTTGCTGTGAAAAGCTTTTTATCTTGATGAAATCCCAATAGTTCATTTTTGCCCTGGCTTCCCTTGCCTTTGGCGATGTTTCTAGGAAGAAGTTGCTGCGGCTGAGGTCGAAGAGGTTGCTGCCTGTGTTCTCCTTTAGGATTTTGATGGACTCCTGTCTCACGTTTAGGTCTTTCAACCATTTAGATTCTATTTTTGTGTGTGGTGTAAGGAAATGGTCCAGTTTCATTTTTCTGCATGTGGCTGTCCAATTTTCCCAACACCATTTGTTGAAGAGACTGTCTTTTTTCCATTGGACATTCTTTCCTGCTTTGTCCAAGATGAGTTGACCATAGAGTTGAGGGTCCATTTCTGGGCTCTCTATTCTATTCCATTGATCTATGTGTCTGTTTTTGTGCCAGCACCATACTTATGGTGTCTTAATGATGACAGCTTTGTAATAGAGTTGGAAGTCCGGAATTGTGATGCCGCCAGCTTTGCTTTTCTTTCTCAATATTCCTCTGGCTATTCGGGGCCTCTTCTGATTCCATACAAATTTTAGGATTATTTGTTCCATTTCTTTAAAAAAGGTGGATGGTATTTTGATGGGGATTGCATTGAATGTGTAGATTGCTCTAGGTAGCATGGACATCTTCACAATGTTTGTTCTTCCAATCCATGAGCATGGAACGTTTTTCCATTTCTTTGTGTCTTCTTCAATTTCTTTCATGAGTATGTTATAGTTTTCTGAGTACAGATCCTTTGCCTCTTTGGTTAGATTTATTCCTAGGTATCTTATGGTTTTGGGTGCAATTGTAAATGGGATCGACTCCTTGATTCACCACTGAATTTTAAATACTTACCCTAGATCTCCTTTTTCTTCAGGGTACATAATTTTTTTAAGGCAAAAACCCCCCTTTGTGCTTTTATGAACAACCCCTTAGAACCATCTGCTGTGAAAGGTATCACCCCCGATTCCCTTCTTACTACCGTTCATTCTGTTTTCAGCCCCACTGGGGATTTGCAGAATATATTGATTCAGTAGGCTTTGGCATCCTCCCAAGGAAAGAGCTACAGAACTAGTTATGTATTAAAGGTCAATATTTGAAGATAATATTTTGATAACTGATAGTGCAAATATGATTCATATCTTCTAAGTAACAAACATGTTTTAATATATTCACAATATTCATATAAATTTGAAAAGTTTAGATAGTTACTGAAATTGGATACAGAAGAAAGCAGTATGTGTTAGGTCACCTGTTTAATTGGACAACACAAAGACAGGATGTGATGTAGGCTATGGTACATTTTCTGGTGTTTTGGTGTTTTAATGTTTCATAACTAATATTGGAGGAAGTGTGTATTGTCTAATGAATCTCCCTATCACAACATTTTGTGCAATCTGAGTTCATCATCAGCCTGGAAACTCTGTTGAAAGCAAGAATTGCATATTTTTTTAACAACCCAATAAATACTATTGACTTACTAAGTAATATTTAGATTAAAATATGATTTCTTATTTTCTTTTCATGAGTCATTTCTTATTCTATCATATTGCTCCTCTTCTCAGTTACTTTTCTTTTCCTCAGGTATTTGGGAAAATTGGTCTTGTTAATATCCTTCAAAAAAAGTCAGAGGCCTGTGTACACATTCCATAAGTACTCTATTTATTCTCATTTTCAGATGTAACACTTAAAATGAATGATGAATGAATTCATCATTGTATTCATTCAGTTGTATTCATCGTTGCCCCAAATTGGAAACAAACCAAAACACTCCTCAACTGGAGACTGGATACACCAAGAATGGGGTGTCCATACAATGGAATGCCACTCAGCAAGAAAAGGGAACACATTATTGATACGTGCAACAACATGGCTGAATCTCAGATGCATTATGCCAAGTGAAAGAAGCCAAACTCAGAAAGATACATACTCTCTGATTCCATTTATATGGCATCTAGAAAAGGCAAATGAAGAAAATATTATATATTTTATACATATTTTATATATTCAGACAATGTATATAAAAATATATATTTTATAGGGGCGCCTGGGTGGCTCAGTCAGTTAAGCAACTGCCTTCAGCTCAGGTCATGATCCTGGAGTCCCGGGATCGAGTCCCGCATCGGGCTTCCTGCTCAGCGGGGAGTCTGCTTCCCCCTCAGACCCTCTTCCCTCTCGTGCTCTCTATCTCTCATTCTCTCTCTCTCTCAAATAAAAAAATAAAATCTTTAAAAAATATATATATATTTTATATATTCAGACAAATGAATAAAACACCGTTCACAAAATGTCCATGTGGATTGTAAAGGGCTGACGACACGTATTTATGACTCTTTGTTTAGGTTAGACTGGGATGGTATTCGTAAGCAGTTGGATGAATACGCAATAATTGCAAGCTCTTCAAAAGGAGGGAGAATCGGAATTGAAGAATTTGCGGAGTATTTGAAGCTGCCTGTTTCAGATGTCCTAAGACAACTCTTCGCACTCTTTGACAGGGTATGTTAAAACGTCATCTCTAGCATGCAAACATCTTTTTTTTTTATTAAAGATTTTTATTTATTTATTGAGAGAGAGAGAATGGTAGAGAGAGAGCATGAGAGGGAAGAAGGTCAGAGGGAGAAGCAGACTCCCCGTTGAGCAGGGAGCCTGATGCGGGACTCAATCCCGGGACTCCAGGATCATGACCTGAGCCGAAGGCAGTTGCTTAACCGACTGAGCCACCCAGGCACCCCACAGCACGCAAACATCTTTACTCTGCCGGTCTCCGTGGAGCATAAATCAGTATGGCATTAGAAGAATTGGTAGGTGACTATTAGAGAAAGCAAGACTGAGGCCAGGTTTAATTTCATGATCTGGTTTTTCCCCTGTAGTAGTAGTAGTAGTAGTAGTAGTAGTAGTAGTAGCAGCAGCAGCAATATAATTGTGTGTGTGTGTGTGTGTGTGTGTGTGCGCGCGTGCGCGCGCGTGCCCATATGTGTGTGTTGCAACAATTATGATGGTATCTCGTTATTTTAAACATCAGGTCAGAAATAAATATTGCAACCATAAAACCATGTTTGTTATATAGAATTGGAAAGGCTTCTATAACTGGCGAGAACTTAAATCTTTATGTCAAAATTCATCCATTGATGACAGGCGTGGTACTATTCTATCCTGAAGGCTTCTGGACTTACCCCAAAATATGTGAGGACCAAGTAGATTTTATTTGCAAGTAACTTTTTATGACAAGGTTTCAATTAAACCTTGACTGTTCGCCCTTTATGAATATGTAAGTACAGGTAGATACCTGAACTGTCAGAAAGTTTCCTTAGGAAAAATGTATCAAGATTTCAAGTTCTTGATTTTTAATGTGTGAGGTTTTTTTTACATATAAAATTGACAGTAAAGTTTACTCTTTTGGTGACAGTTTTATGAGTGTTCATAAATGCACTGAAGCATGTAAATACCACTCCATTCGACATACAAAACAGTTGCAAAAAAGCATCCGTGTAGCCATCCCTTTGTAGTCAAATCCTTGCCCTACCCTTAACCCCCAGCCATCACTCCCCCTCTAGCTTTGCCTTTTCTAGATGCCATATAAATGGAATCAGAGAGTGTATATCTTTCTGAGTTTGGCTTCTTTCACTTGGCATAATGCATCTGAGATTCGGCCATGTTGTTGCACATATCAATAATGTGTTCCCTTTTCTTGCTGAGTGGCATTCCATTGTATGGACACCCCATTCTTGGTGTATCCAGTCTCCAGTTGAGGAGCGTTTTGGTTTGTTTCCAGTTTGGGGCCACGATGAGTACAAACTATGAATATTCCTGTATAGGTTTTTGTGTAAATCTCGGCTTTCGTTTCACTGGGGTACAGACTTAGGATTGTGATCTTATTTTTGTCTTATCTGAGAGTGACTTTATTTTGCATTCATTCCTAAAGGACATATTTGTTGTGAATAGAATTGACTTGAGAGTTCTTCCCTTTCAGCGGTTTAGTGATGGTGTCCTACTGCCTCAGGTCCTCCGTGATTATCCTGCCTTACTGATTGTTCTTTATAGTTTTGGCTCTCTTCACCAATCCTCCTGCTATGGCATTTTGTCCAGAGGTGGTTGCCTTTTGTATTTTGATTAGCGGTTTTAATTGTAATCGGAAGGAGAGATGGGCTGGGCTTTTTCCATCCTGGCTGGCTCCAGAAGTCCTGGTTCTCTATGGACCGCTGGGAAAAGATATTTTGCAAAGAAATTATAGCTTGATGACAGAAACCAGGACAGGGCTTCTTTTTCTCCGTACCCCGAGCATACTCATGATCCTAATGACTCATTCTGTGACCTCTAAGATGAACCATCTTCCCGCCTGATGAAGTGAAGTAACCTTCTCTCTGTGGTGCCCAGTCCCCTGTTCTTGGCTTGCTTGCAGCACACAGATCATCTTCCCTTGTCCATGAAACGATCACGTGCCACCGCAGTCGTAGTACTAGAAAGTGTAACGAAGATTTAGGAGAAAGGAGAAGTAAATTATTGGCTATAACCACACAAGTTGGGAAAATAGAAGCACTTTTTACTTGTACTATTACCAGTCTCTCTGTGAGCTTTATGTTGTCGCATCTTCCTTTTTTGGCTCTAGAAACCAGGCAAGTGATTTGAAATGAAGATTCTATAAATACGAACTTGGTGACAGGAAGGAATATGGCAGGGATAGACAAATGAGAACAGGAGCTGGGGGAAATGGGACATGGAACAGGAACCCAGGAGGAAACTTGGAGCGTATCTTAGACTTTGGGCTCATCAGGATTTTCCATCACCATTAGAAATAGGATCTATGGAGGTTGCCCTCCCTTTTCAGGTGTCAAAGTGTCATCGCTAGCAATTCCAGGAATGTTAGGACACCCGTTCTGTCTGTTGGTGACCGATGATCCCCGTCGTTTCTCTGGCACTCTTAAGGATGGGAAGATTTGGAAGCGGGGAGGGGAGAGTACAAGGATTAAAATCACCCCCAGTTAGCCGGGTTGACTCACTCTGAACTAGAGGATACAGCGAGCCTCGGCAGCCAAGTTGGCCAATCCCATTTCCGCATGAACGGCTTCCACCGGCTCACACATCACTTACAACCCTGAGTGTTTGTCACTTCTTTGTAGAGTGTGACTTGGCTTTCACTCGAGACCATGAGATGGTCTTTCCAGCACTTTTCTTTTGATCCCCAACATACTGGAAGGTAGAGAAAATAGCCCGGAGAATTAGGGACTAACGCATGGGACCTTCCTTTCTCTCCTTCTTTCCTTTCTCCTTCCTTTCTTTTTCTCCCTTTCCTCCTTCTGTCTTTGTCTGTCTTTCTGTCCTTTTTCATCTCCGATGTATCTGCATGTCTGCGCCTGTGAAGATTTGCTTTGTTTTGAGAAGGCGAATTATGCAATTGTTGCCACGCCCCGGGCACATACGCACTTAACTCCCAGGCTAGGCTTGTTTTCTCGGTCTCTTTTAAGTCATTTAGCTGGGGAATGTTCCATGGGAAAGACAAGAGGTTCGGGAATGCCATAGTTTGTTTCTCTCAGAGTAGCTTATCTTGCTGAACTCAATGCTTAATGAGGGGTGGGGGGTCGGGGAGGAAGGGTGAGAACGAGAAAGGGCGGGGTGTTCCTGTGGCTCTTGCAGCAGCTGTACATTTTTGTAGCGCAGACAGCTGTCCTCAGGCTCTCTGTTTTCCCCCAAGTCTAATGAGGGGGTGTCGGGATTTGGGGGATGGGGAAAAGACCCGAAGATCTCTCCACATTCCCTTATTCTTTCTTCCCATGTACATTCTTGGCTGGTCTATAAAGACTTCATAATGGTCTTGGCTCAGTTTGTCCCTAAAAAATACACTGTCTCCTCAGCTCCTGCTGACAACCTGACGTGTCCCTTCAGACTCTCGGCGGATGTGATGACAAGTAAGGTCTGACAGAAACATGGCGTCCACCATTCAAAACATGGCGTAGTTTACTAGTTTAGGATCATTTCCTTTGGAGACGTCTTATCTCTCTGAAAAAGAAAGAGGAAATTTTTCATCTTTGCATTGAATTTAGCTTCTTTATTTTTTACGACTGTATCCTGAACTCTCCGCGTCGGATGAGTTTGGATTGGTGGGATGTCCAGAGGAGTCAGAGTTGAAGGCTGAGACAATAGTTTAAAACAGTCATGTCTCGACACTTTTTATATTCATTAATTCAGTTTTAAATGCTAGACTTTTTGCCAGCACTCCAGAAGGGATTGAAGTATCTCCTTCATGGGATTAAGAAACAACGCTGGCTAAACCGAAGTCATTATAACACAGTCATTTTTACAGTTCTAACCATGTCTCAGAATGTCCGTAAACAGCACGCCTATTCATTGTACCCTCCCTCAGCGCCGTGTTCCTGAGCAGAGCCGCACGCTGCCCCACCAGCAGTCTCTGATGTACCTCTAAGACAGAGTCCTCAAATACTTCAGGACGCAGCTCACCCCTGTTGCTGGCTTGACTAGGCACCATGTTATCTGCCTCTTACCCCTTACTAGCGGCAAGTCCCATCTCTTCTAAATGCATCTCCTGATAAACTCAGCTTAATATTTCATCAACGCCCATCCCCACCACAGTATGCATACACACTGGTGGCCAAGCCATATTTCAGGGGTCAGCAGACTTTTTCTGTAAAGAACCAGATAGTAAATATTTTTTACTTCACAGCACGATTGGTCCCAAACTTTCAGGGCAGCTTGTACAACCAAAGACAAAAGTTCATCTTATCCCACTCAGAAAGATTTCTCTGTTTACGTGCAGTCACCCAAGCCATGAAAGTGCCCTGTCCCAGGGCGCCTGCGCGGCTCAGTCGTTAAGCATCTGCCTTTGGCTCAGGTCATGATCCCAGGGTCCTGGGATTGAGCCCCGCATCGGGCTCCCTGCTCGGTGGGAAGCCTGCTTCGCCCTCTCCCACTCCCCCTGCTTGTGTTCCCTCTCTCACTGTGTCTCTCTCTGTCAAATAAATAAAATCTTTAAAATAAAAAAAGAAAGTGCCCTGTCCCGACTCTCAGCATGAGCAGAAAAGCTGCACACTACAGCACCCTACCTTCTCCAACAGGAAGGGGCAAGCAAAGATGCTTGTTATTGTTGGCACTCAGGATTTAATGCTGGAACGAATACCAAGAACCAGGCAGACAGGAAAGAACTCAGGATAAAGAGACGCATTCATTCCACATAATGTGAAACAGTAATAAAAGATCTACAGAAGTTTACAATAGCCGAAAATGCCGGATTGTCAAAGTGCTAAAGTACACACAACACTTTTCCTGCCTAATAGTTAAACAAAGGATGTGGTAAACGCCAGAAGAACTAAGTACCCATTAGAAGGCTGAAAGGGAAAATCATGACAGTTTTCAAAATTATTTTACAGAATGGAAAGAATAACCAGCTATCTAAATTTTATCAGGTGGTGGTCTGTTTTGCAATGTTATTGGTAAAAAAGGCAATGAGCTCGTGCTAAACTATATATAGCTGAGGAGTTAGAAACCAGTCTCTCTCATTTGTAAAGACAAATAGTGTGACACTAGTAGGACCGAGGCAGGGCATCAGCAAGAGGCAGACAGCAGACAAGAATAAAGATTCAGAGGATCGCTTTTGAATCAGATGTGGGGTATCCTACAGATTAACAGTGGTCCCTCTAAGGACTGACTGCAGTCCATCTATCAGTCCTTAAACCTGCTTTCTGTCTACAGTGGCAGAGGTGAACACTAACCAACAGTGAAGTCTTCTATCCTTTAAATTTCCAGTTCAGGTTTGATTTGTAATATAGTATTTCATAGTTCATGTGAAAAGAACTGTTGATTGCAGTCTTGGTTCATCAGGATTTGTTATGTGAAATCTATCCATAACTTATATGACGCAATTAACAGGAAAAGACTATAACCTTCCTTCTATGCAGTCATACGAGTTGTCCTAAATGTTTGGTGGTCCTATGTGTCTGACCATTTCCCTGTCCATGTCTCAGGCTGGCTTAGCTCCTCCATTCAATACATTACAGTATTTTCTCTCACCGAATGTTGTTACATTAGAAATGTCCACTTAAGGGTGAGAATTATACGCTTTATTTTTGGCTCCTCCATGCAGGTATACCTAGGAGATGCTTAGAAGGAACAGAAAGGAGGCTGCATGAGTTAAAGCTTAACTTTTTTTTTTTTTTATAAGCACAAGTGAGCAATCACTGGCCTCCTCCATGAGCATAAGGAAGTAAAGAACAGAGCTTTGTAAAGAGCAAATTGTGTCAGACAATTTAATTTCCTCCTATGACAGAGTGACGGTCCAAGATGATAAAGAAGAAGAAATAGATATTATCTATATGGGCTCTAGAAAGGCTTTTGATTTCATCCAACATGACATCCTCATCAATAAATTAGGAAGGTCTGGTCCAGATCATGCCGCAATTGGGTGAAAGCCCCCCTTGACAGAAAGGCTTTGCTGCAAGTGGGAGCTGTATGTCCTTCTGAGTTCAGCACACCCACCTTGGCATTCTGTTTGGAGGAGCATAGGGTGCCACCAGGAATACTTGTGAAAACCAGACAATACGTCAAAGTGGGGATAAGGGTAAGTATGTCCTTAAAAGTGGTGGAATCAGACCCAAGAAAAAGGAAGGTTAAGTTAAATCAACATATAGCATGAAAACACTTGGGCCCGAGAAGGAAAAGAAATGCAAGGCAAGAGGGATGCTGCTGCTACCATTTCGGAGCACGTGAGGATCTAGACTCCCCGAATTCAAGAGCTAACAGGGCCTTTCGAGTCCAACTGCCCACCTTCCTCATCTTGCAGAAGGTGGCCGGCCTGAGAGAAGTGACATGCTCAAGGCTACACTTGAGCATGGTTAGTTGCAGGACTGAGACTAGAAGGGCTCGTCAGTATCCTTTTTACTTCATACTGTCACCGTTGACCATATATGTATATGGACTTCTTTATACATTTACTTTGTACATATATATGGGTTCTTAGGGCACTGTTTACATATCCTATTGCTCACCCATTTCAAGCCTACAATTCAATGATTTTTTGAGTAAATTTACCAGGTTGTGTAACCATCCCCATAAATCAGCTTGAGAACATTTCCATTACCCCATTGAGTCTCCTGGTGGCATCAAGTGTTAGTTCCTGTCACCAGCTATCTCCCAGCCCTAGGCAACCATGACAGTTCTAAGTCCTTTGGTGTGGTTCTAGACCTGGTCTAGAAGAAAGACTTCCTGTCTCTGTGGATTTGCCTTTTCTGGATGTTTCAGGTAACGGAATCATACAGTAGATGGTCTCATGTGTCTGGCTTCTGTCAACTTCTCATAATGTTTTTGCAGTTCATCCATTCTGTAGCATGTATCAGTAATTTGTCCTTTTTGCTTGCCAAAAGGTGCTCCATTATATGGACACATCGCATTTTGTTTATTCACCAGTTGGTGGACGTTCAGGTTGTTTCTACTGAGGCCATTATGAATAATGTGGCTAATAACATTCATGTTTCTCTGTTTACTTTTTTAAATTCAGTAACTTTTCCCCCTCAAATGGAGGTTAAATTTTTCATCAGATGTGCCCCTCCCCTACTCTTTTTCCTTCCTGATCCAGACAGTAGAGTTCCCCCAGATGGCAACCAAAGTTGCAATTAATGTTCTAATAAATAGCCTTGGGGGATTCAGTAGTCCAGAGAAGAAAAGGCTTGCTAATCTAATAAGAGTCTTTTATTCTAGGATGGCTTATGAGAAACTGTTAGCCAAATGCCCTCCATCTTCATAGAAAATAAATGAGAGGAATTGGATTTAAACCTCAGGGAAAACCACTTCAGCTGGGCATGAGGAGGCGTGTTTTATGTGGCAGTGGTTGCTATCAAGTTAATTTGCAATATTATAAAAACAAAGCCCATGTAATTTCCTCTGAGAGGAGCTCATATGAATGGGTTTACATCTGTCTGAGGCCAGATGGCCCTGTGATCCCCTTAAAGGAAGACAGTCCTTTTGTGGCACTTTCTTCTGTGTGGTGAAGGAAGACATTTGGCCTTTGATGCTCACAGAGGCCATTTCATTGTGCCCAGGAGACCAGTTTTTGGAGTCATTGTGTCATAAAACCAGTGGTTGGAAAGTTTTACGCAAACCCTTGAGTGTGGCAGAAGGAGACGTTGCTCCCGTGCCCTGAACAGAGCAGTGTCCCCCAGCTACTGCTCTCTCCCAAACAATAGCTAGAACAATCATTCCGTTCTAGAAATTGTACAACATAATTTCACATCTCATCTCCTTTTGACTTCATATTTGAGCCTGGGTAGTCCCACTGATAGACCAATCGTCACGTGGCAGTTCAAAGCCCCTTCCGGTCTGAGTCTGTTCTGCCGATCCGCCTTTTTCCACTGTCATGCCCAGCAAAGCCCCGTCACCACGTTGGACTGCCTCTTAAAGACCACACATCATTTAGCTCCTCTGTATTTTTACTGTGCTGTCCCTTCACATCCCTTGTCTGTTTGGAGAACTCTGGCTTGGCCTGTAGTCAGGCCTGCACATTATCTCTTATGTAGGTAAATGTTCTCCTTGGCAGAATTCATTGCTCCCCTTTTGGGCACCCACAGTGCTTGATGATATAGCATACTACCTTTCCTCAGTAGCTACCTTCCCTGAGTTTTTCTTTCCTTATCACACATACTTTGTCTTTCAGAGGACTGCTATGAAACTTAAATACCAAAGAATACTATATACAAATGTAATAGTTTAGTATTAATAGTAGAAATGTGAGAGACGCCTGGGTGGCTCAGTAGGTTAAGCGTCTGCCTTCATCTCAGGTCATGATCCCAGGGTCCTGGGATCAAGTCTCATGTCAGGCTCCTTGCTCAGTGGGGAGCCTGCCTCTCCCTCTGCCTGCTCCCCCTGCTTGTGCTCTTTCTCTTTCTCCCTCTCTGACAAGTGGATGGATAAAATCTTAAAAAAAAAAAATAGTAGAAATGTGAATATAGACATTAGGTTATAATTACAACTAGTTTTCTGTGGGTGTTCTCAATCCTTGAGCACAGCAATCCTGATGTATTCACCTTTGTCTCCTAAATACTGAATCCAAGTTCTGATACCTAACAAATGAGATTGAATCATTATGAAGGAGGCATAATGAGATATTACCACGCCATACGCATTAGGATGGTCACTGTCAGGTAGAGAGGGAGGGAGGGAGAGAGGGAGGGAGGAAAGGAAGGAAGGAAGGAAGGAAGGTGTTGGCCAGGCTATAGAGAAATTGGAACCCCTGTGCACTATTGGTAGAAATATAAAATAGTGTATCTACTGTGGAAAACAGTATGGTGGTTCTTCAAAAAATTAAAAACCAAATTACTGGGGCTCCTGGGTGGCTCAGTCATTGAGCGTCTGCCTTCATCTCAGGTCATGGTCCCAGGGTCCTGAGATCGAGCCCCACTTTGGGCTCCCTGCTCCGCAGGAGGCCTGCTTCTCCCTCTCCCACTCCCCCTGCTTGTGTTCCCTCTCTCCACTGTGTCTCTCTCTGTCAAATAAATAAATAAAATCTTAAATAAATAAATAAATAAAAATAAAAACCACATTACTATATGATCCAACAGTTCTGGTAGAAGCAACCCAAGCATCCACCAACGGACAAGGGGTTAAACCAATGTCTCTATACATACAGTGGAATATTAGTTAGCTTTAAAAAAGGAAATAAATCCCGACACCTGCTATAACACGGATGGACCTTGAACACATTATCCTAGGTGAAATAAGCCTGTCACAAAAGGACAAATCCTATGCGATTTCACTGATGTGAGGTCCCTAGAGCAGTCAGATTCATAGAGACAGAAAGTGGGAGGGTGGTTGCCAGGGCCTAGTGGGAGGAGGGAATGGGGAGTTACTGTTTAACGGGGACAGAGCTTCAGTTTGGGAAGATGAAAAAGTTTCTGGGGGTGGACGGTGGTGGCAGTTGCAAAATAATGTGAATGTACCTAATGCCACTGAACTGAACTCTTAAAAATAGTTATGATGGTAAATTCCATGTTATGTGTATTTTACCACAGTTTTTAGAAATTTTAATTCAAATTTTAAAAACAAGACACAAAGAAGTATATACTGTATGATTCCCTTTGTTTACGGTGTGGCAATCAGTTGATGGTATTCGATGTCAAGGTAATGGTTACCCTTGGGAGGGAAGAGTAACTCGAAAGCAGGAGGCGTTTCTAGGGTGTGGTAATATTCTATCTCTTGATCTGGCTGTTATGACATAGGTGTGTACAGTGTGTGAACTTCTCTGAGCTCTCCAGTTGTGACTTGTACAGTTTTCTATGTGTCTGTTACACTCCAAAAATGATTCCAAAAAATGTAGATCCTTAGCCCGACAGCAGACGATAGAGTCAGAATCTCTGAGGATGGGACCTGGGGATCCTGCATCATAAAACCCTCCCTCCCAAGTTTTTCTTAAGAGCATTGGATTTGGGGAATCTTCGCTAAAGAAAAGGGACTGGGGAAATATCCTCCCCATGCCCAGGAATCCCATTCTGCACTAACAATAAATATTCCTTAGAAAAGAAATTCTTGATATCTTTGAGTCATTTAGCTTCTCCGATTAGGAAAATGCATGTCATCTTTCAGGGGCCAAGAAATTGGTGATGTACAGAAGTGTGTATTTTAATATATTACATTTTAAAATATTATTTCTTGTAATTCATCATCCACACAATAACTCACGAATATTTTATTGAGGCCCTCTAAAATCTGGCGGGTGCTAGGACCTAATGGAAGTCAGGCTTTCAGGAGGAGGGGACCATGGGGCGTGGCGCCATGTAAGCAGGTACAGAAAAGCCAGTTCTTCCACCTGTAAGCTAATGAGGCTCCATTTCAGATCTCTCCACACCATCTCCAAGACATCAACAGCTTTTACACTTGCTTATTAAACCAAAAGCATGTTTCTTGCAAAGGCTTTATTGGAAGGGGCCGATCGAGGCCTTGGAGAAGCTCTTGGAGGCCTTCTTGGAGGAGGTGGTCAGAGAAGAGGAGGAGGAGGGGGAGGAAGAAATATCGGAGGGATAGTTGGAGGAATTGTGAATTTCATCAGCGAGGCTGCAGGAGCTCAGTACACCCCAGAACCACCTCCCACTCAGCAGCATTTCACCAACGTGGAGGCCAACGAAAGTGAGGAAGTTCGTCGGTTTCGGCAACAGTTCGCCCAGCTGGCGGGACCAGACATGGAGGTGGGTGCCACCGACCTAATGAATATTCTCAACAAAGTCCTTTCTAAGCACAAGGACCTGAAGACTGGCGGCTTTAGCCTTGACACCTGCCGGAGCATTGTGTCTGTGATGGACAGTGACACGACAGGCAAGCTGGGCTTCGAAGAATTTAAGTACCTCTGGAACAACATCAAGAAGTGGCAGTGCGTTTATAAGCAATATGACAGGGACCGGTCTGGGTCCCTGGGAAGTTCTCAGCTGCTCGGGGCTCTGCAGGCAGCGGGTTTCCAGCTAAACGAACAACTTTACCAAATGATCGTCCGCCGATATGCCGATGAAGATGGCAGCATGGATTTCAACAATTTCATCAGCTGCCTCGTCCGCCTGGATGGCATGTTCCGTGCCTTCAGATCCCTGGACAGAGATGCAGATGGCCTTGTTCGAGTGTCCCTCCAGGAATGGCTGCAGCTGACCATGTATTCCTGAAGCCAGCGCCCTTCCGGAGGGCAGGGCTCCTGAAAGCCTCGCCATGCAGTCCTCACTGTGGCTGATACTCTGTCCCAGAGCTGTCATTTCCGGCGAGCTCGTACACCTCCCTGCATGCTTCTGAACTGGGGCTGCCTTTTAGCGCTTAATTAAAACAGATTTCTTTTTTTTTTTTTTTAATGAAAAATGTTCTGAGTGGTTTGTATGTCAGCTCTTTGAGATACTGGATGTATATGGACATATATATGTGATGGGGGAGGCGCATGAGGCAGAGCCTCCATGGAGTAGATTTTAGTAGGGCATTGCTTATTTGGTGAGTGAATTCCAAGGAACAGGGTTTGTTGTTATTGAGAATGAAATCTTGAAAAAACCCTGGAAAGCCCTCAAGAGATCTATTTTTCCCTTTAAAAAGGTGAAGAAGGAAGTTCAGTAAAAAGAAAGAGAGAGAGAGAGAGAGAAAGAAAGAAAGAAAGAAAGAAAAAAAGAAAGAAAGAAAGAAAGAAAGAAAGAAAGAAAGAAAGAAAGAAAGAAAGAAAGAAAGAAAGAAAGAAAGAAAGAAAAAGAAAGAAAAAAGAAAAAGAAAGAAAGAAAAGAAAGAAAGTGTTTTCCTGGAAACCTATTTAACTGTATAGAAACAGGTTCAGAAATGAGAAAAGAAGCAATTTCACATAAGGGAAGTCTATACATATGTTTTTAATGGTGGAGCAACGGTCTAAAACTCCAGAATTCTTTAGTCCTGTTTCTCTAGTCAAATAAGCATGAAGCAAATTTGTTTTGTTTTGATGTATCTGTAAAGAGGGTCAGGGCATTGGGGAATGAAGGGTGGGCCCGTAGTCCAAAATGTCACTCTGTCATTCTTACATGTGCTTCATACAAAATCAGGCATGCCCAGCGCATGTTGGCCAGCTCTTGTCATGTCTTGCCCTGCCTCAGAGCTAGGAATGTTTGCTGTTGTTGTTCCTCTTGGAAAACTGCAGACAGAGGAAACGTAAGCAAAGAAGGGGAGGAAGAAAAAAGGGAAAAGCATACAGTGATCAGTTATTTGGTATATAAAGGAATACAGAGATATATAAAGATATATAAATATTGTTGACCGTTACAGTGGTTCTCAGTCCGGACTGCGATTCAGAATCACAGGGATTGCTCCTTAGGAATATTGACAACCGAGTCCCACTCCAAATGCGTTAAAGAAGAATCTTTAGAGACGGGGCCTGGAAATGAGCATTTTTAAAGCTCCCCAGTTGATTCCAATAAGCAGCCAAGGTCACCAGCCAGGGCAGTCGACCCTTTCTTGTGTATGGCCCGTGGTTTGGCTCTATCATTTTGATTCAGGCGGTTATGGTGGGGCGGGCAGAATCCAGAATCCTGGGGGAAGTAGACTGAGCCAGAAGGGCTGCATATGCAAGTGCTCAGTCACCCCACCTCTGCCCCCAGCCTGCTATTTAATTGGTTCCCATCCCTCCTGCTTCTCTCTCAGTGCATTCCCTCTCTCTCCAAGGGCTACTTTAGGGGGTCCTCCCGAGTTTGAAAATAAATTCTTCCTTCCTCTTTTGACTCGTTTAGAGGAAAGTTTAACTATGGAACTGGTGTAACTCTCCTGTTAACAGCCCACAGCTGCAGGTGAGAAATCCCCAGTGAAAATTAGGAGAGGTTGGCCTTTGGCCTCTGCTCTCACCATCGTCACCATCATATAATATTTATGAAACACCATGCGCGTATAATTCTGCACAGAGCCGAGCATAGAGACCACATCCGCCTTCCTCTAGGGACCTGTAAATGTAAGCTTGTTCCGGTGGGCTTCTTAGCCAGGTATGGTCATGTCAGAATGAGGCTCCTGCTAGCAACCATACATTAATATCAGGATCCCCGTTTTAGAATCAGCCCATTCATATGTCAGGCATGAGCGTAGGCATCTAGCCAACAAAGGGGAAAGCAGCAAAGATGCCTTTTAAGGTCTCAGAATATTAGGTTTATTATTCCACAGGATGGTTGTAGAAAGGGCAACTGAGCCTTACCCTTGTTTTCCTCAGTTCATTCTAAATATTTATGAAAGTCAAGGTGGTCACCTCATGCTGGGGGTGGTATTAAGTATTTTTCTTGCTCCTCGGGTCAAAAGATTATCTGCTCTTACGATTCTCTTCCTGCCCGCATAGGGCAAAACATCCTGAAGTTACCTACATGTCTCTTCTCTTCTCTTCTCTTCTCTTCTGAATTTGTATAAAATTTGTAACAGGTAACCCCTTTCACTAGTGGAGACACTAGAAAATCCAGCCTAAACTCTGGACTTTGTTAAGTACTCAAGACTTTGGCATCGGGTAGAACCGAGAGCCTGACGAATGATTGAATTTCTTAGTCTTTATTCAATAGTTGACATTTTAAAGGCACATTTTCAATGGAAGAGGGAGTACTTACCTGATGATTTTTTTTTATTCTGCCATTTCTACATGGAATCCTCCTTATAGGCTGAGACAAAGGTCTTTGAGTCGTATCATTCCATCCCATGATTTTTCAATTTCTAACATTAAGCAACACAATTGATGTACTAAGTTGAAAATTACACTCAGTGATTTTAAAAAGCATGTGAAGTTGTACCACCTACATTTTTAAATTTCAAAATATCCCATATGATTTTGAAAAACAACTTTATCTTAATATAATCCCTGGATTCTGTAACCTGTAACAGCAGGAAAAAGAGTGTAGGTCTGTACCTATGTACGTATGCTGTGTACCTAAGAAAAGCAGACCTCCAAGAATATTCAAAATGTGTACATCATCTTAAAGGTCACATTTTAAATATCTTAAGTAGTAGTTCATGTGTTTTTAAGAACTGATTTTTTTTTTTTAAGTTAGAGATTTCATCGGTAATATTACACAACCAACCCATACTGGAGCCTTAAAAAATATTCACGGATGCACCTGCAGGGCCCTGATATTTAACACGTCTATTGATCTTGAGGTGCTTTAAGAATTACTTCTTAAAAGTGTCTGTGTTTAATGCTAAGTGGGTTAAAGCAATTTAATTCCAAGAAAATTGATAATACAATTATGTGTGTGGGTAGAAATAGGCTCTTAATAAGAATATTCGAGTAAACAGAATACCTCTTCCCAGACTCCTCTGGAAAACTGAGAATTAACTCTATTTTAATAATAGTACTCCTTTGGACTTGTAAAGTTATCCTCAAAGACTCAAAGCCTTTTTCTGTTGGCTGCTGCCTAGTAAGTTCTGTTTTTATGGAAACATTTCTAAATTGTTTTGATGGCACTGATTATCTCTCATTTGCAGGGATGATATCAATTATAACACACCAAAGATACTATAGTCCTTATCCTTGGGAGTTTTCCATCTCAAAATGTATTCAGAATCACATCCTTAAATGCTGCTGGACTTTAAAGGCTATAGAATATATCTGATTCAGTAGGAATAAAAATGTTGACTAAAAACGACTAGGAAGAGCCTTAGGGAACGGCTACCTGAGAATCAGACACAGGAACATCACCATTTGTTCCTTCTGGAATTTTAAATGGACCATGTCTAAACATGTGGTCTGGCTTCCCACTGGTCCGAGAAGCCAGTGCTGTGTGATTGTGGGAATGGCAAGGCGCTGGGGCGCCGGGACATCATGGTGACCCCTAGCCTTCACTTCCATGCTTTTCTGATCCTGCTGACCACCAGGGAAGGGACGGGGCCCACCATCTAGAGTTTCAGCCAGGCTCAGTCACCCCTTCTCTTTGCAATGACCCAATACAAATCCATAGTTCCTACTCTGGGCTATCCCGGCCTCCAGATAAGGACAGATTATGGAGGGATTAGAGTCTCCAGAAAGCTGGGCTCCTCCTTTGAAATGTGGCCCTGAAATATTTCCAAGTCTAGATTTTTTTTTTAAGTTTATAATTCTTCCTGAGAAGTTCAATAGGTTTTTAAAGAAAAGAACCACAGATTTGAAGGATAATTTTTATAATGGAACTTATTTTGAAATTAAAAAACTAAAGAAGTGTGTTTTGTTGTATACTTTGTAATTGTCTGTTTTTGAATTTATTTTATTAAGCTACTTGCTTTAATTTGAATGATTTAGAGTCCAATTACCTAAATTTTCATTGGAGTTAGTGGTAATAGCAAGTTCTGTGACCTCAAGTAAAGCTCATGTCTCATTATTTTATTTAAAAGCAATTAACATATAGTGTATTATTAGTTTCAAAGGTAGCGTTTAGTCATCAGTTACATATAACACCCTATGCTCATTGCATCACATGCCCTCCTTAATGATCATCACCCAGTTACCCCATACCCCTCCCCACGCCCCCTCCAGCAGCCCTCAGTTTGTTCCCTATAGTTAAGAGTCTCTTATGGTTTGTCTCCCTCTCTGATTTTGTCTTGTTTTATTTTTCTCTGCCTTCCCCTCTGTTCATCTGTTTTGTGTCTTAAATTCCACATATATGTATATACATACACACCACATCTTCTTTATCCATTAATCTGTCGATGGACATCTGGGGCTCTTCCCATAGTTTGGCTATTGTGGGCATTGCTGCTACAAACATTGGGGTGCAGGTGCCCCTTCAGATCACTATGTTTGTATCCTTTGGATTAATACCTAGCAGTGCAGTTGCTGGGTCGTAGGGTTCTCGTTTTTTTTTTTTTTATTAGTCAAAATGAATTAGTTGAATCTTAGAAATAAGATTCCTTCCAGTTCAAAGTTTTATTATTCTGAATTTGGAGCAGGCAGCCCAACGCGGGGCTCGATCCCAGGACCCTAGGATCACGACCTGAGCTGAAGGCAGACGCTTAACGACTGAGCCACCCAGGCGCCCCTGTTATTCTGAATTTGGAACCTTAGCAATGTGTTATTTTATTGATCCAATAATAAAATACCTGAGAATAATTTCCATGCTGCTTTTCTCCCCCTTCACATTACTAAGATGAAAACTTACATATAATTTCTCGTGTGATTATCAAGGGTCTGCTTCTTTTTGTCAGCCAAAACCATTCAGAGATAAGACTGTCAATGAATATTAGAGGTCCAGAATATTACCTTGTTTTGTGAAGAGTGGTAATATGAAGGGTCCTTTACATTTATCTTTCTCCATCTGCAAAATGAGTTATGATGCTTGACCTCTGCTATACATAGAGTTCAGTGGTATAGATAAAAATTGGATGCCTCACAATAAAGAGACAACATAAATTCAAAGGAGTTATTTCCAATCATACAATCTATGATTGTACCTTCATTGTCCATTGACCATTCTTCTATCTCTTCTTCAGACCTTCCATTCAAGACTTCTGTGTTGATTCATAGAGAAAGCCAACTGAGGAACAAAAGTACCTATAGTGAGCAAGAAGTCTATGATTCAGTAAGCTGCTCAGCTTCTAAGGCTAATGAACAACAGCCCTATATGGTGTGTAAGGAAAGGAATGATGGTGACACAGGAAGGGAATGACGTCACGTAAAACTCCACCATCTCTGAAATTTCTGGGGAGATGAAAATGTAGCTATTGACTGTGGTGGTGGTTACCCTGGCATATACATTTGTCGAAAGACATTAACTGTACACTTAAAATGGGTGCTTTTCATTGGATGTGAATGATACATTTTATAAAAAAAAGATGAGCTTTTTTTTTTTTCCAAAAAAGTGGTTCAAGAAAAGGAAGAGGGGCGCTGGGTGGCTCAGTGGGTTAAGCATCTGACTCTTTCGGCTCAAGAGTTACAGACCCTCAGTCACAGTTAAAGATTACACTCTTATTGATGCCAAACATCATTTGTTCATCTGTCAAGTACTGCGCTAGCTTTGTTGTTCCTAGTTCACACTTTACCTGGGAATTCGTCACTCGAAGATTTGGCTGCCAAAGTCCTTCTAACACTCGGGATGTTATCATCATAGGGCTTGTTTGCAGTTCTCTTTCCTTCTTCCCACTTCATCCCTCCGGGTTCTGTCTAGGTGAGTAGTTCGTGTGTAGGAGACCCTGCATTCAGTCGTCCTGGCTTAGAATTATCAATGCCTTCTTTTCTTTGCCATCATGAAATACCTCCTGAGGTATATAGATACTCATATCATACTAGTTAGACGCTTAGACGTTCAGGATCTCCTGGGGCCTCCCGTCATCTAACCTGACACAGCTCAGGTTCGCTCCCTGGCTCCTGGTTTGTTACAGAGAAAACCTGCAAGGAAGAAGGAATCTATCTGCTACCACTGCCTCAGTTTGCCCTTTCCCCTCCCTTCCATTGTCTGCATGTAGGGGGTTGCTTAGTGACGCTGGTCCCCCTTTAGGGAACTGTTGGTGTTATCCATCATGGCAGGGCCACCACTAAGATTCTAGATCCCTGCCTCGTAGAGAGGCTTCCACCGGGCCTGGGCTCAAGAACCCATGCTGGGTGCCACGGAGCCACTAAATGGCCTCAGTGATTCAATGTGTATATTCATTATTAAACAGAAATATATTTTTCTTCCTTCTGAATTGGGAACGGGTGGACCCCTTGCTTGCTGTTCCCTCTCAGTGCAAAGTTTTTTCCAAACAGGCTCAATGCGTGATGACACCGAGCTGTGTGACCTGCCTGGATTTCACCTTTGGGGCTGTGATTAATAGTAATTCAACTAGTGGGCCTGCTAATTGATCTCTCCCCTCCTGTCGCAGAACCATGATGGCAGTATCGACTTCCGCGAGTATGTGATCGGCCTGGCTGTCTTGTGCAACCCTGCCAACACAGAGGACATCATCCAGGTGGCATTTAAGGTACTGTCAGCCCCACTGAAAGCCTCTTGGTCTGCCTCGTGAACAAGTGTTGACTCGAAGCGTATTATTTGAAAATCAGTGAAATCTGTTACATGAGTTTATAGATCTGCCGCGACGTGTACACAGGGGTAATGTGATTAAGACAACTGCCCCCGAGAATAAAGAAAACACCAGCATCCAGTTAAGCGCAAGGGAAGTCTTTGGGAGCAGCCCCGTTAACAGCATCAAGACTGAAGAGAAGGTGATTTCACAAATTAGCTTTAAAAATGATTTCTTTACAGCATCTCCATTTTGAAGCCCCAAAGTGCAGTTCATAAATAAACACCACCTGTCACCAGCCATTCTAATTCACCATCTGCAAAGTCCCCATCTATCCCGATTTTCTCACTCCGAGTGCCAGAGGTATTTTAAGTGCTCTGTTCTGGATGGAATTTATGTTGTTGTGGTGGGGTCAGGTGAGCATCATGATACACGTCCCAAGTCCCCACCCTGCGTGTTTTCCTGTAGCATCAAGTATATTTCCACAGCGACATTGGGGAAGAGGGTGGGCCGATGAATAACACCCCATCCCCAGCAGGACTTGGTGGAGGTCTGAAACTGTGAGGACTCAGACTCCATTTATCACGTCCATCCCCAAGAAGAGGGGGAAGAATACACTCCCAGAGTGTGTTTTTTGTTTTTCTGAGATAAAAGCTGCTTCATCTAATTAGTATTTAAGGAGGGTGTTCACTTCCAGTTCTAAGGTGGTGTAGTCTGCTCTCAAGTGAAACAAAAACTTGACTTCCCTGCTTGTCCTTGTACCGAGCTATATACTGACTCATCCCAGCTTGGCGGTCTCTCTGCTTCCATCTGCCATGACAACCAAGGACCTTCTCTCTTCCTGTTTCCTACTCTCCTCTTTTCCTGGTTTCTGAGAAGAATATCCCACGGTGATTCCAACAGGTTTTCTTTCCCCTCTATCATCTAGAAAGACGCTCTTTCTCCAAGAGTCCTTTCTCACGTTTTATAGGCCACCAGGGCAAGCCTCAGGAATGTTCATGCATTCTGTCATTGACAGAGAAGTCCCCAAGCTTTCTTTTTTAGTTCAGATTGGTTTAAACTGAGTTAACTGCAAGGCCTGTAAGGAACCTAAGTGGTTGATGCTTAGCAGATGGTCATAAGGCAAGGGCCAGAACTTTTTCCAAGTTTAAAACATTTGGCTTTTACAGACTTATTCATCATAAAACCTAAAATTATACACATAGCTAACTTATTCCAATCCAGATATTTCTGTTTCCGTTTTGGGATTGCATACGTAATTATAAGTTGAGCTGAGCAAACGGTCAGTTTGGGTTTACTGATGAAAGACCTGATAGAAAATTTGGCCCTCGATCCCAGTAATTATTGTTTTTAAAGACGTCGTGAGATTTTTCTCCAGCCTAGACCTTGGTTTGGTGTGGGGGAGGGAAGCAAGGAGGACCTAAAACTATACTTAGCTCTTTTTCCAGTAAGACAAGGGTCATGCTTTACACTGCTTATTTCTTCCACATTCTTTTTCAGGGGTGTTTGGTGTTTTTGAAAATATGTTGGCACACTTGTATTTTTCATGTAGTTGTGTCCTTTTATATGCACAGGACCCTGTCAATTCCTTTTATCTGGGAAGCACTTCACAGTGAACTCCCCATCCTTGAGCTCATTTCATCCTCACAGAGACCTGTGGAGGTAGAGGATTAGCCTAGAGTTCTTCAGCCATGCAAGAAACTTGTCGTAACCCCGGGGCGGGGGCTCCAGGGTAGACTCAGAGGCAGTGAGTCCACAGGCCCCCGCTGCAGAGACTGCTCTGCGGTGAGTGTGAGCCCCTCCACCTCTGCCCTCAGTCACACTCCAGGAAGGGTCCAGAGCCTTGAGCCACGTGCTTGCTGGAAAGACAGGAGGTTTGGGCTGAGACTCCCCCCGTATTCCACGCAATGGACAGATATCATTCCCCCCAAAGGAAACTGGGCAGTTGAGCTTCCTACCAGAGTCCAGAGCATGGAATTTACCTTAGGTCTGGGAACCCTGTAGCTGAGAGACTGCTGGGAGCGATGAGTAATGGAGGGAAAATGAGCGTTTCCGTGAGGGGCACAGTCTGGGGTAGCCATGACGAGGCCAGATGGAGAGAAAGTAAAAGCATCCAGTATGGACACGGGAAGGGAATTTCCACAGAATCAAGAGCCACCAGAGCACCAAACGTGACAGACGGATTGCCGAGGATCGTGTCGGAATGGAAGGCCTCGCAAGAAAGCTTAGTGCCTGTGAGGAGCAGGGTGGGGTGGGATCTCCCGGCAGTTACTGTTGGAAGTCCAGGGCCTGTAGAGAGCCCTGGGCTGCAGTTTGTGCAAACAAATGCTAAGTCACTTTTCACTCTGGGGCTGTCTTCTCCCTCGCCTGGGGGCTGAGGGACAGAAAACGGGCAAGTGCCTACTTTCTCACCTGGGGCAGCGAATCGACAACGTCAAGTGCTAATGTTTTCTCCCACCCTGATGAACAGTTAAAACACTAGTCAATTTGTGCTTGTGGTTCTTCTCGTGATGATCACACCTTCTCTAATGCTTCTGGTTTTCTGGTTTTGATCGTGTGTTTGGTCAGAAGTAGAGGCCTTAACGGCAGGTGCTCTAGATGTGGCCTGCCTGGCTTTGGAGGCCGGCTGTAGCACCGGCCAGTTGTGTGACCTTGGGAAGGGGCCCTAACTGTCTCGTGCCTCAGCTTTCTCACCGGGAAGAGGGCTGATGACAGCACCTACCCTGCATAAGACTGTTGTGAGGGTGTAATCGGTTAATACAAGGAAAGTGACTTGAACACTTTTGGTCGGGGCCCGCAGGGGGATCAGTGCTTGCATCATTTAAAAACATTAGTGCCCGGGAGAAGATTTTGAATTTGGGATATTAATTATCTAACAGCTATCACTGTTTTGCTGCTTGACTTTCAATCCGTCCCACCTACCGCCTTTTCCTTTCGGCCTATAAACATATTCAGACTCTCCCTTCCTAACGACAGCCTCCTTTTGTGCTTGGCCGATGCCCCATTTCCCTCCTTCCTGTTATTCCAGGAGCCCATGCTGGTTGTCTCCACCGCTCACCTCTCTTCATTCCTGGTTTCCCAAGACCACCTGGGAAGTGGCTCCCTGAAGCCGTGTTTCCCAAGGGCCTCCGGATCTCCTAACGGCCAAACCCAGCAAACCCTCTTTGCTTCTCGCCTGGCCTCGCTGTGGTGTTTTACTCAGTGGGCCGCTACCGCCCTCAAGTGTCTCCCTCTTTCCAGAAAGCCTTCCCGAGCTCCCAGTGGCACGCTCCTCATTTCCGGTTCTCTCTGAGGACTTCTGAGTCCTTTTTTTGCCAGCTCCTCTTCCCTGCATGCCCTTGAACTCCTGCTGCTCCCCGGGCCTCGCATTACTTTGTGCACTCTCTGCAGCTAAGCTCCAACACCCCCAGAGCTGGCGGTTCTTACCCGAAGTCATGGCTCGAGCCTCGACCACTCTCCTGAGCTGAGGTGCTGCGTCTCGTACCTCCCGCGGCACCTCTGACTCATGTCTAACCTCTCCAGGTCCAGCTCTTGATCTCCGCCTCTGGGGAATGGACCCCCCTTTCCCCCAGGGGCCCAAGCTAGAGCGCCGCAGCCCGCTCTTCCGTCCTTCTCGCCACCCCCACAGGGCCCTGCCTTCGCTTCCTCGTGAATTCTGCCCCTTCCTGTCCCTCTTGCTTCTCCACCCCACGCCCTTCATTGCTTTTCCCGCCTCTAGACTCTCCAACCTTCTGACTCTCATCCATGTCCACACTCTCAGTTCCCATATGATCACAGCACATCCCCCGCTGTCATAACCCCACAGGGTGAGGTGAGGCGTCCTACGGCCATCGAGGTGTGATTCCCGCTTGTCCGTCCGTCGCCTTGTCTGAGCCCCCAGCAAACACTATCAGTCGACGTCTGTTCCAGAAGTATCCCTTTGTGTTCTAAGACCCAACTCAACCTGTCAAATGGGTAAAGCTTTCCCTGACCTCTCCCATGGGATTCATCTTGCTCTCCACAGGGCTCCCACGCCCTTTGGTCTTACCCTTGTTGTAGCCCGTGCTTTCCTTCTGTCTCGTCCCACGACCAAGCCACGTGTCACGAGGGCAGCGGAGACCATTCTTCCTTCAGATACGTCTCCCTCACCCCTGGCACAATAGTTGGGTGAATTACTGGAGTTTATTTTCTGAGATTATTCCGTACCACTGTTGCCCTGCGGGCACTCAACCTTATATTTTATTTTCTCTTTCCTTCAGCTCTTTGACGTTGATGAGGATGGCTACATAACAGAGGAAGAGTTTACCACCATTTTGCAGGCCGCCCTTGGGGTGCCCGACCTGGATGTTTCTGGTCTCTTCAAGGAGATAGCCCAGGGGGATTCTGTTTCCTATGGTGAGTAGGCAGTTTGGTTTCTGCTTTAGTTGACCAGGAGGGCAACCCGACTACAGATGGACCGTCAGGCAGGAGTGTGCTTTCCCTCCACTAATTGTATTAACAATAGAAATAACAGGAATGATGATGACAGGGTTAATAGGCAGTAGTGGGATAAGAGAGACTAATTACTGAGGACTTATGTGCTAAGTACTCTTCTAAACATTTTTAACTAAATCTTTACAGCAAGCCTATTTCATCAGCACTCTTAATATTATTTTATTGAATTTATGGAATTTAACTTACCTGATGTCATCAGCTAGAGAATGTCAGAGCCAGGATTCAAAAACCAAGAGAGTCTGGTTTTAGAGCCTGGACCTCTGCCCTCCCCACCTTATCTCTCATCTGCTGCCCTTCGTGGAAGGGTCCTTTCCTTTCTGCTATCACTTCGGCCAAGCAAAACTGAGCAAGTTCACTAAAGTGGTTGTAACTCTGCTAGAGGGGTACAGACTGGGGTACCAACGGTAGCTACAGCCGCTAAACCATCTGTCCTCAGGTTTGCCATTAGCAGCTTAGGCAAGCTTCCACGTAGGCTCATTCTCTGCTGTCCCTTGGATGGCACCCCTGTGAGGTCGGGACCATCGTGGCGGAGGAAGACCCCACGGTCAAATGGCAGGTCCATCCATCAGGGACCAAGCTTTCTCCGGATGGCCTGAGTCCACACATCAAAATAAGTCCCACATCAGTTTCCTTGTATTTCCTAGTACAGTCGTTGAGAATATCACACCTGAGTGGAGAGGCCTAGGTGACGGTTTCCCTGTCTTAGCTTTGATGTGGTCATTCACGTCAGGTTGGCTTCTCTTCCCCCAGCCTTTTCCCCCTCGCAGGCTGCAGGGGGATTCCTCTGGAATGCCTCTTTCCTCATGGTGTTCAGAGAGTTTCAGCTGTTAACTTTCATGGGATAGGGGAATTAGATCACAAACTTCTCTTACTCTCTGTTTTTAATTACTCTCATTTTGCCTGCCCTTTATTCTATTTTAGGTAATTAAATGC
The DNA here is from genome assembly GCF_003265705.2 of Callorhinus ursinus. Lineage (NCBI taxonomy): Eukaryota > Metazoa > Chordata > Mammalia > Carnivora > Otariidae > Callorhinus > Callorhinus ursinus. Next base: position 816,057 of record NW_027397118.1, on the reverse strand, counting down.
CTAGGGCACTTACTTTATTGAGTTCATGGAAGGAAGGAAGGAAGGGAGGGAGGGAGGGAGGGAAAATGGGAAGTACATACTGAGATAAAATATATGAGTCATAAACCCCATGTGTACTAAGTCTCTGAACATTTTCCTTTCACAAGTAAGACTCTTTATTGCTCTGAGCTGCCAAATTTGGAACAATTATTTGGAGTAACTATTTCAGTGGAAATTATACCACAAATGATTTGTTAGGTAGTCATAACTTTACCTGTCTATTTCAACAAATTTTTAGGGAAATCTGCTTTGTTTTTCGGAGTTCAATCTTTTTATTTTTAGAATACACAAGATATCTCCCTTTCCCCGATATTATGCCAGTTTCCTTTTTTGCAGGAATGTTAGACGGTATTTAAGTATGATCTTATAAAAGAATAAATATTGAAATGTATCATAATGTGACCATCTAAATGGTTTTCCTTCTCGGTTTTCCATTTAGTCAAATTAACTGATTTCCACAATTCCACAGATTAGCCAGTTCATAGAACTTCTTCTAGAAATGAGTTACCTTTTTTTTTTTTTTTTTGGAAATGAATTACTTCTTAATGGCACTGACATCCCCAAAAAAGACAGAAACCTCGATCTTTTGAACAGATCACAAGTCTTGAAAGACAGACCTTGGTTTCAGCAGATCAACTCTCATGTCTAATTTCCATAAAAGTCACTTAAGTCCTCTGTGCCTCCATCACTGAGACAGACTCATGCAGATGAACCTTTATTTTGGATGTTAAGAAAAAATACCTAAAGACCATGTTAATAGCTTGCCTGAATCGGAAACATAAAGTGGTCAATTGATGCAAAATAATGTTGCAGTTACAAAGAATGATTTGGGCTTGGTCCAGTGGCTTCCTCATCCCTGACACCTGTTTCTGTCTTCAAGAGTTGTTAGTCTAACGTGCTGTCAAGTAGACTCTGGGTTATCAGAGGATTAAAAAAAAATAAATAGAGAACGTGGGGCTAAAAATCCTTTTCTTATAGAGCCAAATAGGTTGCTGTATAAGCACAACAAAGTTTTCTCCATCCAAACAGAAGAAGAGAGAGGGATTTCAGAGTGGAAGAGCAGTACATTTCAGAAACTCCAGGTTATCGGAGGCTTGGCGTCCAAACTCTGCTGGTTAACTCAGTTAGCCTTCTGTATCTTTACCTCAGTTCCTAAACCCGAAACACCCAAGATCCCAAGGTAGAAAGAGGCCCACTACTCTGAGGTCTTGTGACATGATTATGATATATTGTACACTCTACTTGCCTTTATTGGTCATAAGTCAGGGCTCAGCTTTTCAAGACTGTGTTTGTATACCAGAATTAAGGGTTAAAATCGTTTTAAAAAACCAGTAATAGAAAGTCATGGGCAATAGCATTTTTAAAACATTTTGTATTATAAAAAATAACAGCAATACAGAAAACTGAATGAAACATAAACATAGAGCATAACAAGGTTTCCTAAAGTGAGCGGTTGTGTTACTACTGCTCAGGCCAAGAAATAGAGCTTTTCAAGAACTCTGGAGACCCCTGTGTGCCCTTTCCCAGTTGATAGCCCCTTCCTCTCTCCTAAAGGGGGGGCATGGCTGACCTGGCTCTAAAAGGAATACTCTACCTTACTTTACTTTTTAGCATGTCACCACAAAATCTTTAAATATTATGTGTGAGTTTTGCCTGAGTTTTTGAACTTCATATAAAGGACTCCTACAGTATACATTGTTTTGTATCTGGCTGTTTTCATTCAACATTATGGCTTTAAGATTCGTCCGCAGTGTTACAACACAGCTGTTCCTTCATCTTCATTGCTGTGGAGCCATTATGTCCCACAAAAATGCTGCAAGTCTCCATTTCTGCTGTTGACAAACACCTGAGTGGTTTCCATTTCTCACCTGTCATAAGTAATGTGGCTGTGAACATTCTCAGGCATGTCCCTCCAGAACACAGCAGGCCCACATGTCCAGGTTATACACTTTGGAATAGAATTCACGGGTCACGGAGTATGTGAATCCTCAGCTTTACTAGGTAATGGAAAAACCATCTTGCAAAGTGGCTGGACAATTTCTAAGAGTGGAGTAAGAGGTTTTGGCAATAATTGTATTATTAAAGTCATATAGGAATCTGTACCATGCCAAAAGAAGATTCGCCTCCATTTACTGGATTTTGTTTGTTTGTCTTCTCCCCCCTCTTGTAGAGGAATTTAAAAGTTTTGCCCTAAAGCATCCAGAATATGCTAAAATATTTACAACCTACCTAGACCTCCAGACGTGCCATGTGTTCTCATTACCAAATGAAGTCCAGCCAGCTCCCTTGGTCGCCAGTAACAAAGTCAGCCCTGAAAATCGTGACGAGAGTACCTCAGACAAAAAAGATGACTGAAAGCAAATATTCACAATAAGGGAAGGCTTTTACCTGAAATTGCAAAAGGATTTGTTGATAGTTGTTTTCAAAATGATTTCTGAGTAATGATGATGTTTAAAATGGAGAACTTTTTTATTAAATAAAAATAATAGATTTTCTTATTAAAATGCTTTTATCCACATATGTATATTATTAAGTAATATTCCCTTTCTTTGATGTTATATTGTGCTGTACTGATTAGTTTCCTGGTGATAAATATGTTTTTATGGATTTTCCAGTTTAATTTGCAAATGCCAATGAATGAAATGGTCTCACTTATTTACCGATGAGCATTAATCAATGCTGCAAAGAGTTTTAAAAAGTGCAAACACTTTTTAATCTACTTCCCTCTAAAGACATGAAGTAATAGTGTTATCTCGAATCCCTTCCCACTCGGGAAATAAGAACATGGCAGGATTTTATGCCTCTAACTTCACAGATGCATTATTTCATTTCTGGTTCAGTTTCTTGGATCACTGAATATGATGGATTGGAAGGGAGAGCTCCCATTAATTCGATGAGACTTCTGAGAGCTCATATTCTCTTTATTGCAGATTTCCTTTTACCCACTTGGTAAGGAAATTATATAGTTGTGCATGATCTACAGTTTAGAACTTTGTGTTAAAGAGCAAGACTATGGCCAAAGGCTAAGTGGGAATTTCCTTATTGCAGGTAACCTTGACTGCCTGATGAGAATACAAATCACATGCCACAGAATCTAGTCTAAGTTGGATGGTTCAGAATGTAGGGCTTACCCACTAACTGGGTCAGATTCGCTCCATTTATTATAGAGTATTAGAATTAATGCATTTTACCATCCAAGTGGGAGTTTTATTTTGTTAAGCGTCCTCTCAGATTTTAGAGCTTGCCTGAGATATCTACAGGGAAAACACAAAAGGTTCCAAAGTATCGAAAGCTAGGGAATCCAGAAACCTACTTGGTAAGGTGAGGCAGCAACTTAACCCCCCCGGCAAGAAGCTAGCAATGACATCTATCCTTCAGGTGAGGCAATGATTTCCCCCAAGTGCCATTTTTATTGGATGTCACGCATCATACCTATTGTTAATGTCGCCCGCGTTTGAAATTTTGAACAAAGAACCAATTTATATAATATAATGTACAAAAAATAGCTGGTTCATTTCTGAATTCTGTCTTTGAATTTGATCTGTCTTGGCTGTGTTTCTGAATATATCGCCGATTTACCCCCAAACTCATTTTTTAAAGCCATTTGTGAAGGTGGGAAATGTCATGAGAGGTGAGTCATCATTTCAAACTAGTTTTACACATTAAGCTGTGAGTGTTCTAATTCAATGAGTGAATTTGGAAATTGCATACTAAAATGTGTTATCCGTCGGTGTATAGGATTGTTTGCTTTTTCTATGTCTTAAAGCTGAAAACAGTTGCTTAAGTAATTAGAAAAGTACCTCTCTATAATAGTGTCTGCATATGCAGCAGAATGGATGTACTACTCAGGTACCCTGATTGCTTTTTATCATAGAAAAGCTATTAATTATGAAAAAGTAGCATTGTAAATTGAAAGTTTTCTATGAGGCTCTTGAAAACGATCCCCTTGTTTTCCCGTTTTAAAATAATATCTTATGCTCCTTAAGTCCACTTCTGCCAGTGTAATATTCCTATTTTATTATGTTACTTGAATAAACAAACTTGCTACATTAAATTCTTGGCAATTAAAAAATTCTGGTTTTGCCATTTTGTCTCAAAGGTAATATTACCTTTTTAATATCGTGGTTTGAGTGCGTCTGCATATTTATGACTGTGATTAATCATTCTTGTTTGCATTTAAGCTTTATGAAATGTCAGGCATGGTGTTACTCTAATAAAAAACTCAAATTTTAGCCAAAGTTGCAATAGTTAGTATTCTTAAGGCAGTTGACTTTCGGCTGGTGGGGATGTGTGTGATAACACAGTCACAATCATCGGGATCCCTATAACCTAGGCCTCTCCTTTAGATTTCCTTCAAAGAGGCTTTTCTCCTCTGAGAACTTGAAGTAAGGAATTAAATTTCATTAAATCAGCTCAATGCACTGTGGTTTCCTATAATCATTTGGAAAAAAAAATAAGTTACTCTTTGAAATGAGAAATACTAGATCCTAAGTCCTCTAAACCATAAAAATTTCAATCAGAACAGTCCTTCTCCAGGGTAATGACGGGCTGCATGCTTATGGACCAAACTGCTACTAGCATTATGTGTATTTCATACTCCTCTGCCACTGTTTCTAGAGTTTTGGAAGCCTGGCTATGATGGCGAGCAGTGGTACCTATCACGGGTATATAAAAGAGACCGCCTCCCTTTTAGAATTCATGTGGGCTACTGTCTGCATGAGGCACAGTGGTGCAGATACCAGGTTCCCAGACTGGGGAACTCTCCCCTTCACGTTATTGCAAGTGCAAGGTGGGTAATTGGCACTGCAGGCGGGGTGGACAGGTGGGCTCCCTACCACAAAAATCTTTGTGTAGGGGCGCCTGCGTGGCTCAGTCGGTTAAACTTCCAACTCTTGATTTTGGCTCAGGTCATGATCTCAGGGTCATGAGGCGAGTCCCAGGTTGGGTTCCGTGTTTGGCACGGTTTGCTTGAGATTCTGCCTCTCCCTCTGCCCCTCCCGCTGCTCATGCGCTCTCTCTCTAAAATAAAATAATAAAATAAAATAAAATAAAATAAAATAATAAATTTAAAAAAATCCTTGTGTATTTGTTTGTATATAGCAATCGCCAAAGAGGATAAAAAGTCACCATTCCCTAAGAAAGAAGACATATTTAGAATCTTTTTTCCCCCCATTTCCATTCTCTTGGATAAACTTCAATTTTTTTTGTCGTTAAAGTGTTACACCAACGTGTTAAATCAGTGCTGCTTGTGATCTCATAGAAGTGAAGGCCCTCACAAAGTTCTTGATATATACCCAATATACACCTCACAAACTTGAGTAAAGAGGCTAATAATCTGAAGAGCTTGTGGCCCTTTTAGTCCATTTAATGTAGCACTTGTTTCCCGGTAATCGATAAACTTCTCGAGTGTGTGTAAGGAGCTGCGTCCTCTGACAGGCTGTCTCCCCTACACTAGGACACCAGCTTGCTATTTTTCTAACATGTGAACCTTATCATGTTCTTCTCGTGCTTACAAAAGAATCTATGTACATTAGAAAAGATAAAAAAGAAAAGAATAAACAAAAATCATGGTTACAAAGTTCATGTCTTTTAAAGGTAAGTACAGGGGCGCCTGGGGGGGCTCAGTCGGTTGAGCATCTGCCTTCAGCTCAAGTCATGATCTCAGGGTCCTGGGATCAAGCCCCGCATCAGGCTCCCTGCTCCACGAGAAGTCTGCTTCTCCCTTTGCCTCTGCCCCTGCCCCTGCTTGTGCTCTCTCTCTCTCTCTCTCTCTCTCTCAAATAAATAAATAAAATCTTTTTAAAAAATAAAACTAAGTACACTTGAGTGACTCAGTTGGTTAAGCAGCTGATTCTTGATTTCAGCTCAGGTTATGATCTCAGGGTCATGGGATCAAGCCCCATCTGGGCTCTGGGCTGGGTGTGGAGGCTGCTTAAGATTCTCTTTCCCTGTCCCTCTGCCCTTCCCCCCACCAAAAGGTAAGTACATTTCATCTTTTAAAAAATATTTATTTTTCCCTTTGTAAAGTAGACTTAACTAATTATTGTAATAAGTAATAACAATAACAACAGTGGCCACCAATCTGGAGTGCTTACTAATGTGTTAGGCATTGTGCTAAATGATTTACAAGTATCAATTCATTTAAAGACTTAATGAAACATAGGTCCTGGTATCCCTGGTTCTACTGAACAAAATTTAGAACTCTTCTTAAGTCACTCATTAAATGGCAGAGCTTGGAATTAAAGCTAATTTTGGGGGCACCTGGGTGGCTCAGTCAGTTAAGTGGCTGCCTTTGGCTCAGGTCATGATCCCAGAGTCCTGGGATCGAGTCCCATGTCGGGCTCCCTGCTAGGCAGGGAGTCTGCTTCTCCCTCTCCCTCTGTGTGCCGCTCTACCTACTTGGGCTCTCTCTCTATCTCTCTGTCAAATAAATAAATCTTAAAAAAAAATAAAACTAATTTTGTCAGACTACAAAGGCCATGCTTCTAATTATGTACATATAGCATCACCGTTGCCTGATCTATAGAACTTATAGATTAATGTCTGCTATATATTTTCCTACTTGTGGGTTCTACATATCAAATTGTCACTGAGTTCTTAAATGGAAGAGAGACAGAGGTGGTTCCAAATGGTTCTGAGCAGTGGTTGCAATGGGAAAAGATGAGTGAACTGAGGCCCAGGATAGGTCAGCTGAAAATCCAGAAACCTTCCCATAGGAATAATCCAAGTTACTGTCAATCAATGGCAAGGTCAACTTCAGGATCCTATGGTCATCTTTCTCCTTTGTGGATAGTGAAGGAGCATGAGTTCTCTACTTCTCATGGGTCCCTCTGTTGTGGGTCCCTTTTTAGTCACATCTCTGCTCGCAGAATAATTTTACATGACCAATAAGGTGGAGTTTGAGGGAACTGAAGACTAAGTCAAAATTGGACTATCTCGGACCTTCATTCTCACTGTCCTGGAGCCTCCCCTTTGCTGTTCACTTCGCTTATACCTTTTCCCTCTTATAAATTCCCTTGCCAGAGAGTATAGTGATTGTTCCAAAGCATTAAACCAGTTATCACTTCTCCAGTTAAATTCTTTCAAAAAAAAAAAAGCTTCACTGAGATGATTCACACATCATACAATTCACCCCCTTAAAGTGTGCAATGCAGTGCTTTTTTCTGTATTCCCAGAGTCATGCTACCATCACATCTGACTTTTTAAAATGTTTGCGCTTATTCAGATTCTAAATCAAATGTCATGCCCTCACATAGGAATCCCCCACCACCTGAGCAAAACAGCCTGCCCTGTCTCAGACATTCTCAGTCCCATTACCCTTGTGGTTGGACTTAAGCTTCTGGGAAATTATTTGTTTACATATTTACCGTCTGTTACTCCTACCACTTGGAAGGTGTGCCTGCCACGGAGCAAACACTATTTGGTGAATGAACAATGATAACGTTATGTTTTCGTGATAGTGCCTCGCATCGCATGAGAGCAGAGATCATCTTTACAACAAAGTTGAAAACTGGTATTATGACATCCCGAACACTCATGGAGAAATGGACTCGGAGAGGTTCCATCACTTAGTCGAGAGTTACATAACTGGTGCTGGAATTCAAACCCAAGGCTGTCTGGCTTTAAATGAGGGGACTTTTTGATTAAGGCCGAGGTAACTTAAACCCATAAAATAACTAAAGGATTATATGACAGGTTTCAGTTTCCAGAAACATGGATACTAGATAATCTGAGAACCCTCTGGCCACAAAACCCATAGAATGCTGAGCAAAATGTCACAAACATATTCGAAATGCTAGCTGAGCATGCAGAATCCCAAGGGAAACCCTCACAGGCCAAAAACGAAAAGAGAGTTGGAAACCGGAACCGCGCAAAGGCATAAAAGTTCCAGGTGACACGTGGACGTTTGTCCATCTCAGTAACAAAGAGGCTCAGTATTTTGCAGCTCTACGAGGCAAGAGACGAGGTTTTTGTGTGAGGTGGGGATTTGGGACCAAGATCTCCGGGGAGAAAAGCAGACATAGGAAGGGCTACACTCTCAGGAAAAGAATAAACCAGAAAATTTCAACTTCTGGCAAAGGACGACGGAGGAAATGTTTCTGTCTTGGCCAGGGTTCCGGGCTGGGAGTGAAAAACCTTCCATCCGCTCTTTTTGAAGTTTTTGCTTCATGTCCATTCTTTTCAAGGTTTTAAGGCTCGTTTTATGGCTCAGCGGACGGTGTGCCTTGGTGAATAGTCTCATGGGTATGTGTAAAAAGAACCAGCATTCTGCAATTGCTGGGTGTAATGTTCCATAAATGTAAGTCAGATCCAGTTCATTGATCACTCGGGAAGTCCTCTTCTACCTTACTGGATTTTTTATCCATTTGTTCTAGCAGGTGTTGAAAGAGGGACGTGGAAATCTCCAACGATGTAGTCAGGTTTCAGACAACTGTCAGTTTGTCTGAGGCTCTGCCATTCGGCCCATAATCATTTTTGATTGTTGTCATTTTGATTAACTGACGCTTTGGTTGTTATGAATATTTCTCTTTCATCCCAGTAATACCACTTGTCCTGTTACTAAGTAACTGCTCAGCCATACCAGCTTTCTTAGGACTAGTGTTTGCCTGCTTTATCTTTTCCCTGCCTTCCTTCTTTTAACCCATCTGTGTCTTTACACTTAACGACCAATCTCTTAAATGAGTATATTGTGGTCCATTCGGCTCTTCCTGTTTATCTTGTCTGGTAATTTCTGTCTTTTCAATGGAGCATTTGGTCTACTTCTATTTAATGTAGTTACTGAATCTATGATTGGATGTGAGTCTACATCTTGCTCTTGGTTTTCTGTATGTTCCATCTGTTCTTTGATCTTTTCTCCTTTCTGACTTCTTCTGAACTTTTTTTTTTTTGTATTTTGTCACTTTATGTTTTCTCTTGGCTTATCAGTTATACTTATTTTACTTACTTTTAGTGGTTGCTCCAGAGCTTACAATATATATCTTTCCCTTAATATTGTCTACTTTCAAATACTAGTATGCTTTTTTACTTATCACATAGGAAGCTTACAATATGCTTCTGTTTTTCTCCCATCCTATCATTTGTACTATTGTCATGTATCTTCTATGTGTTTTCAACCACACAAGACACATTTATCATTTTTGTTCTAAAAAGTCAAGTAAAAATTTGAGGGGGGAAAAAAAAGGTGTATTTACCTACATATTTACTATTTCCAGCACTCTCTATTTCAATCTCTTTGTATAATTTCACCTTTCCATCATTTTTCCTCAGCCTGAAGAATGTCCTGGAACAATTCTTAGAGGACAAGACTCCTGACAGTAAATTCTCTCTGCTTTCTTTTGTCTACATATGTCTTTATTTTGCCTTCCTCGAAGACGTATTTTTGCCAGATACAGAATTCTGTGTTGACTTCCTTTGTCCTGTCAGCGCTGTAAAGATTCCATTGTTCTCTTGCTTTTGTAGTCCTGTCATTTCAAGAATGTTACTTCAGTGGAATCATACAGTAGGTAATGCTGGGGAGACTGGTTCTTTTCACTCAGCATTATTTCTCTGGAGATTCATCCGGGTTGCTGATTCTATCTGGAGTTTGTTCCTTTCTAGTCCACGACATGGACGTACCATAGTTTATTTCACCCTTCACCCACTGATGGACATCTGCGTTGTTTCCTTTACTCTTCATGACCATCCAGGAGCAGAAGGAAACTTCTTTAACCTGATTATCTACCAGAAACATCTAGCAAAAAGCACACTGAATTATGAAAGCATTCCTTCAAAATCAGAAGGAAGGCAAGAAGGTCTGTGGTCACTGCTTCTAGTTACTGTTGTAGTGGAGGTCTTTGCAAGCACAGGCAAAACGGGGAAAAGATCAAGGAATGAGAGATGGAAAATATGAGGTAGAAACAATTTAAGGAACTCTACAAATAAATTAAAATTAATAAGAAACCGATACCCATAAATTGCCTTTCTACACACGAGTAATCAATCATTAGAAAAGGAAATATTGAAAAGGAAGATATCTGAAAATAAATTGAAAATACTTTTGTAAGGACTTTATGGATAAAATTATGAAATATGAGTAAAAGTATGTTAAATGAGGGCCACATGGAAAGCATAAGAAGATCTAGTTAAATTTATAGGCTGACTTGATGTGATAAACATGTGAATTTTCCACCAATAGTTCTATAAATTTGAGCAATTACAATCAGAATCCTTCTGTGGTATGGGGTGTGTGTGTATGTATAACAGACAAGCTGATTCTAAAAAGCTTATCGTAAAATGTATATAGAAGTACGAAGAGCCACGTATAGTAACATACAGTTCTGAAGGAAAAAACCAAATTGCGTGTGTTTGATATGGGGGCTTGCCACATCCGATATAAAACTGTATTATGAAGCTATGGTAATTAATACAAAGTGAGATTGTGCTGGTATAAAATAGACCATGGAATAATAGCAAGCCTGGAGAAAGATCTCTACTTTACTCTTTTTACATTCTCCATTCATTTACATTCATGTAATAAATATGTATTGAGCAAGTAATTAGTGCCAGGTTCTGACACAGATACCAGGGATACAGTGGTGAACAATCCTTGTCCTCACGGGATACATAGTCTTGTAGAGACAGATCATTCAGAAGTAGTAGCCAACCTGCGATGGGGCTACAAAACAGGAAAGTACAGGTGCTTTGGGAAGATATAAAAGGGCACCTGTACCTAACGTTGATGGAGGAAGTCTTCCCTGTATCAGGAAAGAGGAGCAGAAGTTAGAGAGTGGATGAGGGAGTATTTCTTCCAGAAAGAACAGAATGTGCAGGGGAAAGCCAGGCTTACTCCTGGAATTAACAGAAATCTAGTTAGGTTGGGGGTGGAAAGGTCCTGGGGAGACTGACCTCCTACAGTTAATTGCATTGCTTTCAAAAAGACCTTTTCCCCAGTGCCTCTCACCTCTTCTGAATCTTAAAATCCCCACCTTACTCCAGGGGTGTAAGAATACCCTGGACATGGAACAAAGGAAAAATTTGGAGTACTTTTAGAGGCACTAAGAAAGTGAATGAGAAACTAATTGGTTAACTAATGCTTGATGGTGTTATTTGACTCATTTATGTATGTATGTAATGGTAATGGTTTTAATTATTTGCTTTCAACTAAATTGAAGAAGGACCAATCAACTTGTTAGTTGGTGGATCATTACAAATAATCTTTGATAGCAGATTACTAAGTGATTTTTGGCCAATACTTGAGAATACTTTAAATATTGTTCTATAACAAATCCTTCCATTGCTACTTCTTAGATATGCAAATAAGCTTTTTCAGGGCTTACATCCATAAAAAGAAAAATGGGAATAGTACTGATGAGGAACCACGAATGCTTGTAGCAATAAGCAATACTCGTGAACAGACGAATGACGTAGAGAGATAGCTTACCCATCTTATTAAAATGTATTTTCAGTGAGTTTTATATTTGATACTAATTTCCTTTGTACTTGATAGCAGGAAGAATTTATAATAGTTTCCATTCAATACATTCAAAATAGAAGATCTAAGGCACACATAAAGATTAAGAGAATTGTGGTAGATAATCAATAAAAGGTTGTTGAGCATTAACTTGTAACACAGAAATGCAAAAAGTAAAAGAAATATTATAAAACATCTGAATCTTTAGGAAAAACTTGCTCATGTATGTTGTTATTTGTAGAGTTATTTTATTTTTTTAAAGATTTTATTTATTTGTCAGAGAGAGAAAGAAAGCAAGCATGAGCAGGAAGGGCAGAGAGAGGGAGAAGCAGACTCCCCGCTGAGCAGGGAGCCCGACCTGGGGCTCTATCCCAAGACTCTGGGATCATGACCTGAGCCGAAGGCAGCCGCTTAACCAACCGAGCCACCCAGGCGCCCCTTTATAGTTATTTTAAATAAGATATACACACGTTGAAATGCACAGATCTAACTGGATATACACTCATGTGAACCATCCCCCTTATCTCAGAAAGTTCCCATATATCCCTTTACATTCAGTAATCCCCATCACCACAGAGATGACCACTATTTTAATTTCTATCACTGCAGATTAGCCTGCCTGTTCTAAAAATCCTATAAATGAACTTATAAGGTACATACTTTAAGTACATAAATTATGTGCTCTGGTGTCCAGTTCCTTTTGCAGAATGTAGGTGAGTACTATTACACAGTAGGACTCCGTTGTGAGAATTACCTAAATTTCCTTATCCATTCTTCTATTGACAGACACTTGAGCAGCCTGAAGTTTCCCCTAAATATTTATTTAACACACACAGAGTTTTCTTTAGTGAGGAAACATTCATAATACACACGTGCACATTTTTCCACATTTCTGGGGATCAATCAACTCCTTGTCAGGGTTTTCAGTTTGAAGGTGCTCCAAATTAAATTGAGTTAATTGAAGCAAAAATCTCTGTGCTCCACATCGTTGTCAGGAAAAAAAGCCATTTCCCTTGAAGGGTAAACACAGGCCCTCGAGGGGCATCGATGGGCCCGCAGAAGTCACTTTTCACTCCCTTCTGGGCTACATTCAGACAGGTAGACTGACAAATGATTTGTCAGAGCTCAAATAAAATGAACAGGGAAAAGCTTGGAAGGCTAAGAAGGCTTTCTGATGCAGCTAATTTATTTGAACTCAGGCATCTCGGAAAATCGAGCCGACCTGCCATCAAATGCAACATTTGTTCGCTGATCCCTGAGCCGTCCCTGATGCCTGGGCTTTTCTTTCCATGCTACGTTTTCCCTCTGTCCAAATTCCACCACGGATGGAGGCTTAGCATTCCCTCCTCCGCTCTGCCATGGTATTTCTGGACACATGAGTAACCCAATACTCTCAACCTGAGAGTTTCCTAGTGAAAAAACAAAACATAGAAATCCCAAGCGAGAAGCGCCGTCACCTTCCCCCGTGACAGCTTGGCTCTTTGTTTAAATTGTACCTAAACAAGAAACCCAACCTGCTGGCAAGGCGCCTTTAAAACCTCCCCAAACTACCTCTTGCTCCATCATCATCCTGCAAGGCGTGCGTCATGGACGTCACGAACAACTTTGGCAAAGGGAGAAGAGTTGTGGAAACATTTAGACATAACCCATAAATGGCCCGGAAGAGAAGGAACCAGATAATTGGTCCCGTGGAATGTGCTATGGCTCACTGACCCTCAGAGGACATTTTTGGAGAATGACTTGTGTTTTTAGCTTGAGCTCACACAGAATAGCCACAAATAGACCTCAGCCGTGTCTCCACTCATCCATGGATTCCATAGGTCATTTGAATAATGGGGCCAAAAAGTGATGTGTGATATATATATTTTTTAAGTCATTCTCAAAGTACCGTCAAAAAGAAGCTACCTCTTTGGACCCAAACAGTGTCTCAAAAGAAACAACAACTCCCTTTTGCAAAGCTGGGACGCTGTGAGGTGAGGTCACTGCTGGGTCCTGCTCTGGGGACAGAGCTGAGCTAGGCTTCCAAGTCCCCTAACCCCCAGGTCAACTCTGAGTCCCCCACAACACCCCTGAGCTACTTCAATCTCTCCCTCCAGGCCCCAGTCTCTGCATCTCTACAAGGAAATCCTAATCGTGGCTTTGTCTGCTGCAGAGGCCCCTTAGAGAGAGACAAGGAGACAAGGTGGCTCGAGATCGGCCACACACGAGGGGTGGGAGTGGTAATCTGACCTGGGATGGGGACCCCCTTTGCAAGGATGGCCCACAGGGCAGCCTGTGAGCCACGTGAAAGGCCTGCACTTCCTCAGCCATTGTCTGCGTTTATGGATGAATTCCTGTGGCGGTCACCCAGCCCCCAGCGTGTCGACAACAATGACGCATGGCTCCCCAGGGTGGGGTCAGCACCAGAGGAGAGATTGAGTGTTCTAGGGTGGGAGGAAAAAGCCTTGTTTGTTCCCAGAGGGCTTGATCGCCAGGCTTGGGGCCAGGGCTTCTGCGCACATTTGAGGGCGGGGGAGACCTGCTCCTGGCAAGAGGCTGCGGAGGATGGTGGCCTGGGACAGGGTCTGGGAGGCACCTGCCCGAGCGCTCAGGACTTCCCCATCCCACCCTCCATGTCTGCCTCGGCTCACTGTTTTCGAAGTGGGCCTGTAATGCAGAGAAAAGCAAGCCAGGGTCAGGATACTTAGGTTCTAGTCCCTGTGTTCATGCACTGACTTATGGCCACATCCCTTACCCTCCTAGGACTCAGTGTCCTCATCTCTAAAACGGGGATATTACTTCATCTACATACTGTTGTTCCTGAGCTTTAGTGAGTCCGTTCAGAACAAACCCCCGTGTGTGTGTGTGTGTGCGCGTGTGTACACGTACGTACGTACGGGACAGACACAGGGATTGAGAGAATGAGAGAGAAAACCTTTCAAAGTAGAATATCCTAGGTAGAGTATTTCCTTGAAAGCTGACATTATTGTCTGAGCTTTGGAAAATCAGGGGACTCCGATGGATATAATCTGATATCTTTCTCCCAAGGACCTCAGAGCTCAGCAGAGATCTTGCCCAAGTCGTTCTTCTAATACCCTGGGACCACCCATTTTCCAAACGTCCTGAGAGAGGCAGAGGTAAGACCAGAGACACTGGGAGGGACAGGTAGCTCAGTCTTCTCACCGCCTCCAAACAGGAGCCAAGAAGACGCACAACGGAGGGATACTTTGCTGGAGCCCCGGTGTAGTCAAGCAACAGTTCTGGGTGCAGGTGGAGTGGGTGGTGGGGGTGGGGGAGTGGGGGTTACCCCACATACCAAGTGCTGGGCACTCAATGCCCTGTTGACAATGTCTGAGGAATATGAATCGCCTTCCTCAGAACGAGCATGTTTTTCAGTCTTGTCAAATGGGATGTGACGTGAACCAGAACTCCAAACTGCAGTGGAAAAAAAAAAAATCAAGCTCATTTTCTAAAGCTTGAATCAAACCAATTTTTTTCCCCCTTAAGTTCAAAGGAACGCTCAGTTATGGCTTCTTGCTTATTCCCAAAATCCACTAACAAATCCATTCCAAGAGGAATCCACTTTTTCATTTTTTTCTGTAACTAATATACTAGGGGAAAAAAATCCAAAGGTCAATATATTATTTGAACTGAGTGGATTTAGTCTCAGGCTGAGGTTGTGTCACGTAAGAAAAAAAGAGTACTCCCAACTAGGATACCCCCAGAGGTCTGTTGTTCTGAAGCTGAGTTCAGTCAGGAAAAGTCACCCAAAAGCCTCCAGCCTACTTCTGGAACAACTCACAACAGTGACTCTTCTCGAGGGAAGAAAAAGGAAATGGCTGCTCTCAGGGTCCTCAGTTTTTGGAATGCACCCGCGTACCAGCCAGATAGACTGGCGCATCCGAGCAGCAGTACACAGGTGAAGCGGAATGAGGAAACAGCCGACAGCATCCACATTTGCCCCTTCGTGGGCCTCTGGGTGGACCGGAGTAGGCTGGGGAGCCCTGTTCGTCTTGGGTCATTCGTGGCAATATCTCAACTGATTTTGTCACTGAGGTCTCACTGATGTCATCCTTCGGCCATCAGTTAGGAGACAGCAAAGGCTAGAAGCGAAGGAGATTCTGGTATTTGTTGTGTCCTCAGGTGGGGACACCTTTGATGCTCAGCATTACGGCCACTCAACCCACCTCTGATTTCAGCCTGAGGGGCAATGGAGAACATTCTCGGTGGGCTCAGAGTTGCCTCCTGCAGGCAGCACGTGACCTCAAGAGGGCGCAGGGCACGTTTCTGCTTTCTGCTCACCGCCTCCTGGGATGCCTGTTGGGGAGCCCTCCTGACCTGTGTGCAGGGGGAGTTGATGCCCTTAGCCCCCACCCAAGACGGGTGGATGGTGGGAGCTGCTGGGCACATATTCTGCCTTCCGTCCTTCAGGGGACAATGCCGGGGGCACTCTGTGCAAGGAGCTTCTGGGAGGAACTGGCAGAATTGAACCCCCACTGCTCACGGCACAACCCTGAGAACACCCCCTTATGATGGCCTTTCTTCCTCCCCTGGGTCACTTGTCCTCTTTCTTCACTCCTGCTACCTGGGGTCACCTCCCGGCTAGAACCACCTGTGTCCAAATCTGCATCACAGGCTAGGAAAGCACACTATGAGAGCAGGTTAAGATTTGATCTTCTGGAACTATGAAAAACCCATGTTTCTTGTGAGGTTGGAGCCACGGTCTTTCTGAGTAACCTCAAGAGGGGTGCAAATGTCCAACCCATCTGTCCTTCCGGCCACCTGTCACCCCTCTCTCTTGGCCACCACCCAGCTTCTTCATTCCCCGGAGAGAGCCACTGCCCTGTCTCTAGGCTCTTCGCCCAAGAGTGGACGCCACCATTCCCCAGCTCCTCCAAGCACAGTTCACGTCTAGATGCAGTGCTTAACCCAAACATTGGGAGAACTCGAGGCTTTGAGGAGGGACTTCGACTGCAGAAAACAAACACTCAAAATTGACATCCGGACTTCACCGCTCAGGAGGTTCTCCTGCACTTACTGACCTCCTTTCTCAGTACAGGTGCTGGGGTGGGCTGGTTCTCTCCCTCCGGGGGGCAGGGGCCCTGCAACTCCCCGCGTTCTCCTCAGGAGCCCAGAGGGAAGAGGAGCACGCCCCCTCCCAGCTGAAAGTCACCCGGGGTTGTGGATGGGAGCAGTTGGCTCCTTCAGGGATGCATTCCCCCGTACCCCTCATAGCCTGGGCCAGACAATCCCATGAGTCCCCACAGTTCCCCCAAACCTGGCTCTTCCCCTTTAGAGAGAGTCAGGGAACGCTGCTCCAAGCTGAGTGCAGTTCCTTCCAGAGCCCCTCCTCCAGCACGAGAGCGAGACAAGAAGTGGCCGGCAGCCCCTCCATGTGTGTGTTTGGGGAAGGGGCTGCTAGACGGGGAAGCCCTCTGATCTTGTAATCTGTGTGAGAAAATACCTAAAAGCAAAAGAGTCAGCAGCTTCACTTTTTCCATACTTAGGGGAAAACAGTCAGTCTACCAGGGCGAGACCTGGTCGGGTTATACCCATTTCTGCAAACCTCTCTTAACCCCGAGCCTCTGTGTCTACATTTCCTTCACTGGTTCATCCTAAAAACAATGGGGCTCACTTTCCATCAGTAAGATTAGGAATGGCCAAAGTGGGGGCACCTGGGGGCTCAGTCGGTTAAGCGTCTGCCTTCAGCTCAGGTCATGATCTCAGGGTCCTGGGATCAAGCCCCGTATCGGGCTCCCTGCTCAGCGGGGAGTCTGCTTTTCCCTCTCCCTCTGCCTCTTCCCCTGCTTGTACTCTCTCTCTCTCTCTCTCTCTCTCTCTCTTAAATAAATAAATAAATCTTAAAAAAAAAAATAGCCAAAGTGCTCTCTCTTAGAGCAAAGAGTGGGTCAGGCCCAAGGAGAAATGTCACTCCCCACCCCAGCCTCAGCTCACAGAAACTGCTGTTTGCCCCCAGAATGGTGGAGGCCACACTTCCATGACACACATTCCTCCTCTGGCAACATAAAGAACCCACTGGCAGATTTGACTTTGTCCTCTGTCCCCAGCCCATGTCTTCCTGTTGCCGTGTACTCCCAGGGTTTGGCCTGGGCGCCCCAGGGTCACTCTGTCCCCTCTTCCCCCCCCCCCCCCGCCCAGAGGCCCCAGATCCTGGGCTGGACGTCGCCACGCATGCTAGGCCTGGTTCCGGCCAGGCTTTTTAGGAATCAGGGTGTGCTGAGCTGGGTCAGCCCGGCCTACCTTCACCACCTCGGAAATACTAGGCCCGCCCTTGAGATGGGCGATAGCCCTCCCCATCATGCTGGGGTCTCACTCTGGTTTTGCAGCCTGACTTCCTTTTTCTCATTTGTTTCTCCAGTTTACACCCGCGTGATATTAAAGGACACCGTGGATGTGAACATACATTAAAACCTTCCAATCCCTAATGATGATTTTATCAGATTATATTTGCTCTCTTTCATGAGTTTAGATCTGAGATCACAAGTAGATGGTAAGTTCTGTTGCATGCTCAGTCTGTGCTTTTTCTTGCTTCCCATGTGGGAGAAATGCAAACACGAACCCACCTCCTGGCCAAGGGGGGCTTGGAGAAGAGAAGGTCTGCATGGTGCCTGCACTCAGAGAAAGGGACCTCACTCAAAGCCGATCACCTAAGGTGGATGTTTAGCAGACAATGGAGAGGGGAGGAGGGCGCCTTAGGCAGAGGGCCTGACATGTGCAAAGACCTGGAGGGCCAAAGGTGCTTGACCTGGTCAGGAAGCACACGCGACACTCATGTGGCAGGAGCGCAAATGGAGGGCCAGCGAAGGCTAGGGAGGCTAGGGAGGTGGGCGCGCGTGGACAGCCCTGGGTGCTCTTGCAGAGGTAAGCACCACCACCATGGGGGCCATGCTGGGGCCAGAGAGGCAGAAGTGCCAGGGCAGGGGCGGCCGACTCAACAGAAAGGTAAGTGAGCAGGGCTGACAAGGAGGAAGGGGTCTGGGGTCCACTGGAAAGCTCTTGCCCTCTCCAAAACTCAGGGCGGCCAGACAGAGCTCCCTGCAACAGGTCCACCATGGACCCTGACACCGGCCGGCCGATGCCACAGCTACTTCAGTGACCCTCGGGCACCAGCATGAGTGATCACAAATGGTTAGAGCCTGTCTCTCGTTCGAGGTGACAGGCAGGTCTCCCAGGGGTGGTGAAGCGGTGCAAATGTTTGTGTTTCACTGGGATGCAATCAATACAAACCAGATCAACGTGACCTGAGAAAGTCAATGACTGGGGAGGGGAAGAAATGTGTCCCCATGGCCTCTTAGGCAACTAGCCTTGATGTCTCTGGCAGCTGCTAAATTCCAAAGGCGATTCCAGGAGTTGTGATTTGGAATCAACTCTCTTAATACTTAAAGGCAGCAGGGCTGGATGCTTGGCCCAGAGAAGAGAAAACCCAAGACTGGGGGGCAGGGGGTGTTCAGGTAGAGGAGGGAGACTTGTTATTCCCATCCCCCGATATCTGCAGGGTTGTTGTATAAAAGGAGGGAGTCACCTTCCTTTGTGTGGCTCCGAGAGCTAAACCCAGGGCCAGCAGCTTGACCAAAGGAACTCCCAAAGACCCAGTGCGGTCTAAAGGTGGAGTTGGGGGGCGCCTGGGTGGCTCAGTCGTTACGCGTCTGCCTTCGGCTCGGGTCATGATCCCAGGGTCCTGGGATCGAGCCCCACATCGGGCTCCCTGCTCAGCGGGAAGCCTGCTTCTCCCTCTCCCGCTCCCCCTGCTTGTGTTTCCTCTCTCGCTGTGTCTCTCTCTGTCAAATAAATAAAATCTTAAAGGTGGAGTTGGTTGCCTTTGCAAGAAGTAAGCACTCCATCATGGGAGGCATGCAAGCATATGTGAAATGGCCAGTGAGTGCTTGGGGATGATACAGTGGAGAGGGAATGCTGCTTTTGGATGAACTCTGGAGTTCCGCACCCCCCCACCCCGTCCTAGAAATCTTGTGATTTATCTTGTGATTTATCTTGTGATATTCAGCTGATCTGCTCTATTTGGAGGTCTTGGTGTTGTTTTAAAAAATATGCAGCAACTTCAGAATTCTCTTTCTACTCTAGAAATGGGACTTGGAGCTGTCGGCTTGGGAAATGTGATGAGTGGAAGGTGACCTGCTGAACCACGGCACTTGGGAGAAGGAGGGAGCAGGGGGTCATCGACAGCCTTCTCGGTCCGCAAAGAGCCCAAGTATAAGCCAGTCTCCTGAGAGGCAGGAAAGAGAATGGGCAGATAGGACACAGGAGCCTGGAATTCATAAGAAGTCAAATGGCTGAGTCACTGAGCTAATTTCAATGTCTGAACAGGAAAAAAAAATTTAAAAGAAAAAGAAAAGAGAAAAGCAGACAATGGAAAAATAATGAAAGCTTTGCAAAGACCCCAGGTGACCAAAAACAACAGGAGAAGTCGGGAAAATGTAATTACACACTGATACGGGGTCCTCCGTGGCAGCCAGCCCATCCTGCCCATGGCCCACCCTGCTTCTCTGACTCTTGCCTGGTCCCGGGCAGCCCCCCATCCGAGGACACAATTAGATGGGCAGAGGGCTCATCATTTGTCAAAACTGTCCACTTGCTCTGGGTTAGAGTGCCCCTATTTAAGTTCACCACACACCCCTCCCTCTCAGTAAGGACAGAGGTATCAGACAGAAGTGAATACTGGCAATCATTTCACCCATTATACAGAAGGGAAGGCTGAGGCCTGAAGAATGAACCCTGTGCCAAGTGTAATGGGGAGGATTGAAGTGTGCAAGGTCCATTCATTTTCCCTCCTGAATGCACAGAGAAAGAAGTTCATGCCACTCAAGTTCGAGCTTGCGCTTTGGCTTATTAAAGCACATTTTCTCTGGGAATTAATATAGGAGTCTATCCAACTCAGTAACAGGCTTTTGAGGAACAGAGATCTCTCCTGTTCCACAAACTGAAAGCCACCTTTTCACTGACAGACAATGTACTTAAGAGCAGTCAAAATCTGTGTTCTGCCCTGTTCACAGACCCATCCAAAGAGTGGACCCCCCACCCCGCGCCGGTGCTCCAAAGGCCGGCAGCCTTTGAAGCTGATGCCGTTTGTCCCACTCTGAAAGACAGAAAGGAGCCCCAAAATGGTTTCCCAGCAGGACTGGGCAAGGTGGGCAGTTTTCTGCACCAGGGCAGTCATGTCTCTAAAGACCTAGAGAGAGCACATCCGTTTACTCTTTAGGGGTCTCTTGATGTTTTTTTCAGAATCAGAAAATGTCCCCAGACTGTTCTTTCCTGCCAGCCCTCCTCCTCCTGCCTGGGGGGGGTCTCAGCTGTTCTTCCCCACAGACCCTCATCTCCCCTGGTGATTCCAGAACTTCCGACCAGGTGCCTGCTCTGCTCTGCACACACTGGCCAGAGAGATCCTCGAAATACAACCTCGATCGTGCACTCCTCCTATTCAGCCTTGCCCAGTGGCTTCCTCAGTTCACACCACCCTCCCCACGGTGGCCAGTAGGTGCTTTAAAATCAAGCCATTGCCTGCGTCTTCCCCCCTTCTCCCACCATCTCCTCTGGAAGACACTGCTTTTCCTGCTGTTCTGCCTGCTCTGACCCCTGCCCGTGCTTTCTCTGCCTCAGTCTCCCCTCCCCACTCTCGGGAGGGCTGAGCCTCTCTCATCCCCCTTCTCTCAACTTGGGAGGCCCTGGAAAGGCTTCCCTGAGTGCCAGTCCGGCTCAGGGCCTTCCCCCGGCTCTCTGAGTTAACCCACACTCTGGTGTGGTTTTCAAGCACTTGTCAGTATCCCTTGATATCTAATTTATTTGCTTGGGGATTTGTTTTAGACTTCACCCTCTCCTTGATTTTAAGCAGGAGCCCTAGCTGTCTTGTTTACCCCTACAGTCCAGTGTCATAGCACTGTCCCTGACACATAGTAGCTGCTCAGGAAGGGAGGCGGGGAGGTGGGGAGAGGAAAAAAAGCAAAGGTTGGTGGGAAGGAGGAAGTTTCTTGTATCTACATATTCTAACCTGGAGGGTGACACAGAGGAAACCATCCATAATACAAAAAAGGCAGCCTAAGGAATGGGAGAAAGTATCTGCAAATGACTTATCTGATAAGGGGTTAGTATCCAAAATATATAAAGAAATGATACACCTCAACACCAGAAATGGAAATAATCCAATTAAAAATGGACAGAAGACACAAACAGACATTTTTCCAAAGAAGATATCCAGATGGCCAACAGACACATGAAAAGATACTCAACATCACTCGTCATCAGAGAGATGCAAATCAAAACCATGATGAAATACACCTCACACAGGTCAGAATGGCTAAAATCAACAACACAAGAAACAACAGGTGTTGGCGAGGATGCAGAGAAAGGGGAACCCTCGTGCACTGTTGGTGGGAATGCAAACTGGTGCAGCCACTCAGGAGAACAGTATGGAGGTTCCTCAATAAATTAAAAATAAAATTACCATATGATCTAGTAATTCCACCACTGGGTGTTTACCCAACAAATATGAAAAACACTAATCTGAGGGACGCCTGGGTGGCTCAGTTGGTTAAGCGACTGCCTTCAGCTCAGGTCATGATCCTGCAGTCCCGGGATTGAGTCCCACATCGGGCTCCCTGCTCGGC
>NW_027397118.1:793270-793943 GCF_003265705.2 Callorhinus ursinus | reverse complement strand
AAAAAAAAAAAGAAAAACACTAATCTGAAAGATATATGCACCCCGATGTTTATAGCAGCAACATCCACAATAGCCAAACTGTGGAAAGAGCCAAGATGTCCATTGACAGATGAATGGATAAAGAAGATGTGGTACATATATACCATGGAATATTACACAGCCACCAAAAAGAATGAAACTTACCATTTGCAACAACATGGATGGAGCTAAAGAGTAACTATGCTAAGTGAAATAAGTCAGTCAGAGAAAGACAAATACCATATGATTTCACTCATGTGGAATTCAAGAAACAGAACAAAGTAAAAGAGACCAAAAAAAAAAAAAAACCCTCAAAAAACCACCAAAAACCCAAAACACCAGACGCTTAAGTACAGAGAACCCTTTGGTTACCAGAGGGGCGGGGCAGGGGGGAGGGAGGCGATAGGTGATGGGAATTAAGAGTACATTTATCAGGATGAGCACTGAGTCATGTATAGAAGTGTTGAATCATGGGCACCTGGGTGGCTCAGTTGGTTAAGCGACTGCCTTCGGCTCAGGTCGTGATCCTGGAGTCCCGGGATCGAGTCCCACATCGGGCTCCCTGCTCGGCGGGGAGTCTGCTTCTCCCTCTGACCCTCTTCCCTCTTGTGCTCTCTGTCTCTCATTCTCTCTCTCTAATAAATAAATAAAATCT
>NW_027397118.1:715589-793170 GCF_003265705.2 Callorhinus ursinus | reverse complement strand
GCGCCTGGGTGGCTCAGTCGTTAAGCGTCTGCCTTCGGCTCGGGTCATGATCCCAGGGTCCTGGGATCGAGCCCCGCATCGGGCTCCCTGCTCGGCGGGAAGCCTGCTTCTCCCTCTCCCACTCCCCCTGCTTGTGTTTCCTCTCTCGCTGTGTCTCTCTGTCAAATAAATAAATAAAGTCTTTTTAAAAAAAAAAAAAGGTTAACTATGGGCTTGAAGGCATTAGATGCAGGAATATTTGGGGGGAGGCTGGTGAGCTCCCTGGAGCTAAGCCTTGGGTCTTCTGCTGTTGTACAAACTCAGCGTCCCCACTCCAGAACGGGTCACACACAACTGTGCGTGATAAATGACGGCAGGGGAGGGGGTGAGAGCTTGTTCCGGGCATTGGGATGGACCTGATCTTTGGTGGTCCAGGAGGCAGGACTCTTGTGGGCGGACACAAGCTACCCCAAAGCAGCCGACCAACCACACACAGAGACAGCTCTTCTAATCAAGAGGGATGACACTGGACAGCTTGCCTAAGGGGATGGGGGAGGCGCGTGAGTTCTTCCCCACCCCCCACCCCACCCCCCGGGGGGGGGGGCTGGGAAGAACTAGAAGGGCTCAGGTGTTAGGTAGGGGATGGTGAGGATGGTGCTCGGGGGTCCCTGCCAAACCTCAGACTCTAGGACGCTCAGATTGGGTCCATTTCCTGCTAATGCAGAGCCATCAGGAGGGTTTCAGCTTGTCAGGAAAAAGTCAATTCCCTAGGGCTTTTACTTCTAACTTTGTTTGCAGATAGCGAGCCTTTTCCGTCCGGCTCCTCATCGCCGATCCTTTCTGCCTGTAACAATCACATTATTTAATTTAGACGAGTGAAGTTACCTTAGATCAATTATACTTATTTTTCCTGTGTAATTTCTAAAGCTTAATCTCTCCATTCAGGCCCAGCCTGGGGGACAGGTTGTCTAGCAGAGTCCTAAACAATTTCAGCGCTTAATTCAATTGTACTTCTACTGAGGCCCCAGCGGCGAGCATAATTCTTTTATCCTTAAAATGTCTCATTAGCAATAATCTAATAGCACATATTAAAATATAGGTCACCGAGGTGGGCTGCCCAGTAGAAGACTTGTCATAACTTCAAAGGCTGGACAGCTGCCTTGTCCTCACAACACCATACCGCCCCCATCCCAGGCTTCACGCTAAAACAATTCAATGAAAACAGTTTACTTTCTGCAGCTGAAAGTTAAAAACTAACCTTGGCTAGGAAACACAGTTGCTATCTGCTGCCACAGAGTTGGGTGGAGGGAGAGGTTTCTTGCCAACATGACGTAGTGGAAAAGACCTCTGGCCTCAGACGTTTGAGGCCCGGGCCCTTGTCCCAGCTGGAACTCAAACTTGCAGAGTGACCTGGGGGCCTAGCTCTTAGCTCCCTGGCCTCAGTTTCCACACCTGTAAAAGGGGAAGAAAATAGAGTCAGAACCGACGTTCTCTCAACTCTGGCACCGCATGCTCATCTTATCCTAGTATGCCCTGGTGTTTTCCTTGAAATCAACTCACTCTTCTTAATTAAATACATTTGTTTTTAAAAGGAAGCTCAAGTATCAACATGGAAAAATCTCAAGAACATTTGCAGAAAGATTCACGCAAAATGATGGCATTTGTATAAACTTGAAACATGCACAAAATGGGGCGCCTGGGTGGCTGAGTCGTTAAGCGTCTGCCTTCGGCTCAGGTCATGATCCCAGGGTCCTGGGATCGAGCCCCGCATCGGGCTCCCTGCTCGCTTCTCCCTCTCCCACACCTCCGCTTGTGTTCCTGCTCTCACTAACTCTCTCTCTCTCTGTCAAATAAATAAATAAAATCTTAAAAAAAAAACATACACAAAATGATACTTTCTATTGTTTAGACAGGAACAGGGACTCTATGCTGTTAGAGGTCAAGGGAGTGGTTACCTTTGGGGAAGGATGGAGGAGATAGATATTAACTAGGAAGGGGGACAGGGGACTTCTGCGGTGCTGGTCCTTTTTTGTAGTGGTCTGAGTGGTGATTTTATGGATGTATTTATGATGATTAGTGCACTTTTCTCTGTGTGTTAAGCCACACACAGACACACACACAGAAACAGTTGACCCTTGACCAACACTAACAGCCTACTGGCGATCAGAAGCCTTACTGATACCATCAACAGTCGACTAACACATATTTGGTGGGCTACATGTATTATATACTGTATTCTTACAACAAAGTAAGCTAGAGAAAAGTGTTATTAAGAAAATCCTAAGGAAGAAAAGATATATTCACAGAACTGTACTGTAAAAAATTTGCATGTAACCAGACCTGCATAATACAAACTTGTCTTGTTAGAGGGTCAGCTATCAAGATAACAATGATTTTAGGGATACGCTATATATATACTTGTGTATAGGCCCATATGTTTCTCTATCTGTCTGTCTGCCCAGTGAAAGCATAGATCCATGCTTGAGAATAATCACCGCTATGTAAGGGCAGTGGTAGGAGGGAGGAGAGGGGCAGGGAACTCAGTCATATTGCTCATGTTTTTGTTTCTTAACAAAAGTCTTTAAAAGTCTTTAAAAAGTCTTGAGATATTTTACGATTTTAAAAATCTTCAAGTTAAAAGTCATAAATAAGAGAGAAACTTGACATCACCATCATAAATGTAAAACCAACGTCAGTGTCATAACTAGATGGTAAATGTAAAAATAAACTGAGAAGAAAATGCCGTCCTTCAACTGCACCGGACACTGTTTCGGCTGGAAGATGATCCCCCAAGCCCGGCTTCCCTCTGGTGAAAGGGGGATCCGACATACGAGACCAGACTGAAACTTGCTTCTTCAACAGTCAAGGTTAAAGGGACAGGGAAATGGGGGCAGACTCTCCCCCTTTCTGATTCTAGGTCCCTCAAAGCAGAGCTGGCGTAAGCCTCAACCACGGGCCCTCTCCTGGGCTAGCCCGGTCCCTCTGCTTCAGGAAGGGGTGGGGAGGCCCCCCCTAAGCTCTGGCCACCCAGCCTCTAAGTGTTTTGGGGAGCAAGGGGGGTAGGGGGAGGTCCTGTTAGGAGTGGGCTGGAGGACAGGGAGAAAAAACAAGACGGACTATTATTAGCAAAGTGATTAGCCATGACTGGAAGAATTTGGAAAACTTGAGGAAGAGCGTCCTCCCCTCCCGTGGCCCCTTAGCCTTGTGACTGCCTGCAGAGTTGTTAGGCAGATAGGCCCCACATTGGGATCTGTTGCCACAAACCAGGGTAGCACTCACTCAGGCCTCAGAGGGTGGCCGAGTCCATCCCTAACACGGCCCTTTAAACCCCGCCTGTGTTCCTGTGAGCTGGGCTCTGAGGCCCCCGCAGCAGGTGTTTTGGGCTCCAGCCCTGCCCTTGAGCCACACAGAATAGAAGTACAGCCTCCCCTCTCCTATGGCATGTCCCGCCCCCCCCCCCCCCGCCTTGAGGCAGCCTCTGATGGCATGTCCCCCGCCTTGAGGCTCAGCCCCTCACAAGTCCCCTCCCCATCACCTCTGCTCCCCACCCAGCACACACGCACACAGAGGGGGTTCAGTGGATGGGTGGGGCCGGGTCTGGGCTGAACAGGAGCTACAGCCCCCACCCATCCGTGGGCAGTGCGAACCGGCTACCGAGTGGCCTCACCGGGAGAGTGGCGCATTGCAGAGTCAGTGGGCCTGTTTGTGTGGCCCTTGGAATAAGCCAGAATGGCCTAATGCTGACCTCTCTTGGACTCTGTTAGCACCTGGATCCGGCCGGTCTGGACCTTCCTTGCCAGCCCCCTCATCTCAGCTTCCCTGTCCCATGTCACATGCCCTCAGAGGGTGCCCAGTCTGATAAACGCTCCACAGAAGGGCTGTGGGCTGTGGGAAGAGCCCTGGACCCTGCATCAGGAGCCAGGGTCTGGGTTCTTGTTTTGCCACCAACCTGTGTGACTTGGGAGGTGGAAGGGGGGTAAGGAGGCAGCGAGGGGAGGGCTCTTCTTTGAGTCATGGGAGGAGAGGAGGTGAGCGGGCTACGGCACTAAGGAGGGGAGGCTTGGACAGGTGGGAAGGATGGGTGGTAGGGGAGGAGAGAAGGAAAACAGGAGAGAGACAGGGTGGTGGGCGGGGTGGGTGTCAGGGACCAGGGTGGGAGGAAGCGAGCCTTGGGGAGGAAGGAATGGAGAAGACAGTCGCTACTGATAGACAGTGCTGGGGTTCAGACTGTGTCAGCCACAGCCTCCAGACCCCCTGCCACAAAGGGGGCAGGGCCCTGCTGAGCTGGGGAGCTCACATGGGGAGGGGGCAGTCAGGAGGTGGGGAGGAAGGGGGAGAAGCTGGGCCACCAGAAAGAACAGTGATCAAGAACGTGTGCCTTGGAGCCAGCCCAGATCTGGTTTCAAATCCCATTTTCTGTCCCATCTTCCCCATGCGACCATGAACAAGACATCTAACCATTGTTGGCATTAAGCTATAAAATGGGGATAATGATGGTGAGTATTATACAAAATAATACTGGTACTTAGAACCAATACATGCTCAGTGAAGGAAGGACTGCCAAAAATGGAGCAAGTATCCATGTGTCTTTAGTATGTGCCAGACACTGCTGAGGCACTTCATCATCCTGATGCTTTCACGCCTTTCAACTACCCTGTGGGGTAAATACTATGATGGGCCCCATCGTATGGAAGAGAAAACAGGTGCGCATCAGCCCAAGGGGGACACAGCTAGGAGGTGACGGGCCAGGACTTGAAGCCCCACTCAGTGTGAAAGTTGAGTGTCACTGCGCTGGCTTATCATATTAAGGAGACTGGAGATTGGCAGTCTCCTAAAAAACCAGAAGGTGGGGTGCCTGGGTGGCTCAGTTGTTTAAACTCAGGTCATGATCTCAGCATCCTGGGATTGAGGGTGTTGTTGGGCTCCCTGCTCAGCGGGGTTTCTGCTTGTCCCTCTGCCTCTGCCCCTCCCCAGCTTGTGGGCTCTCTCTCTCTCTCTCTCTCTCTCTCTCAAATAAGTAAATAAAAGCTTTGGAAAAGAAAAACTAGAAGGGGACAGTGATGGTGTTTACCACGAAGAGCGGGAGAAAATCACCGCCCTGAGCCCGGCTCCCTAGGTCCCCTGCCCTTGCCCTAAGCCCACTCAGCTTCCACCGTGGGGGGAGAGGGTACACGACCAGGAGGACATGCTTCCGGCAGGTGTGCTCTGCGTGTGGTCTACGGCCTGAGCTACCATCACTAACTGCCTTCAGGTTCCTGGGCTCAAAGGCAGAGAAGGACCAGCCCAGACCAGAGGCAGCATCTCCAGCCCTTAGCTTCATTGTGAGCCACCTCATGCTGAGGCCTCATGATGATCACCTTGATGAGGGTGCACTTCCCACCTCTGCTCATCCTCTCTACCTGCTCTTGGGAGCTTTATGGCCACTCCTGGTACTTCCAAGACTGTCACCCTGAAGTTGAGCATGAAGCAGCTTTTCTCCCTTCCATGCCCTAGAGGGCACCCGTTCACCCGTCCTCCGCCAGGAAGCGGCTGTGTGCTTTTTGCTAAGTGTGGCCGGAGCAAAAAGGAAGGCGTACCAGTGTGAGAGAAAGAAGGCACTCGGGCCAGGCAAAGCCCGTGTAAATCGCTCCAGCCACGCTCAGCCTGGGACTGTGGTCATGCAACATATCACTGACGTTGGAATTCTATTTTTTAAAAACAGGAATTAAGCATGCTATAAACATGCAGATCCCGGGTCCCCACTGCAGATCCACTGAATCCAAATTTCTGGGATGGGACCAAGGAATCTGCGCTTTGAGCCGTCTGCTAGACTAGCGTGATCTGCGATCTGGGAAAGTGGCAAAGAGGGCAAGCCTCTAGGAAGAAGCAGTGACCGGGGCGCCTGGCTCGCTTAGTTATTGGGCGTCTGCCTTCGGCTCAGGTCATGATCCCAGGGTCCTGGGATCGAGCCCCGCATCGGGCTCCCTGCTCTGCAGGAAGCCTGCTTCTCCCTCTCCCACTCCCCCTGCTTGTGTTCCCTCTCTCGCTGTGTCTCTCTCTGTCACATAAATAAATAAAATCTTTAAAAAAAAAAAAAAAAACACAGCAGTGACCTTTGGGGACACAGCTGCGGCTGGCATCACGGAGTCCTGATAAACGAGTCTCTTCCAGGAGTGCTCTCAAAGTCCTTGTCATCGGTTCTCTTATTGAACAGGTGTGTTACCCCCATTTTACAGATGGAAAAACTGAGGCTTAGAAACCAAAGTCCCTCAGCATACAAGTCGTGAAGCCAGGCTTTGAACCCACCCAACTTTTTCTGAAAAAAATTTCCCATTCCATACTCATAATTGTTATACCAACCCATATCTGCCATGCCATCCCAGTCCTGGAATGTGAAGTCCGATAAACTTAACTTAAAATTCTGGAGAAGATCCCTACAGCAAGAAGTAACCCGTTATGGGGTGCCAGGCACTGTTCTAAATGTCTTGCATGTATTTATTCCTTTAATCTCCCAGACAGTTCTGTGGGTGGGGACTCTTGCCATCACCATCGTACCCATTTTACAGATGAAGAAACCGAGACACACAGAAAAGCAGAGGAACATGACCAAGATTTCACAGACAGGAAGTGGTGGAACCAGGACTGGAGCTCATGCTGTGTGGCTCTTTAATCTATGCTTTTAGCAAGTTCACTGCTGGGCATCTCCAGGCTGCAGAAAAAGCTAAACTTGGTCAGTTTCCTAGGAATGGATATCAGAGGGCCAGAAGGGGGAGCGGGAAGGAGGTAGGGGTGGCTGTGAGATTGGGTCCATATGTATTACTGGAAAAGAGAGCATGGAGGCCAGCAGGCAGTAATGTTAAGGGATTCCGGGACGGGTTTCATGCGGGAATCTGCAAATCCCCCAAAACTCTATTTAAAATGCTGTGTCTATTAAAGATGGGAAATAGAGGGAGATATGTGTTGTGTCCTTGGATAGAAAGACTGAATACGGGAGAAATGTCAGTGCTCCCGAAACTGATCTATAGAGATTCAGTGTAATCACAACTGAAATTCCAAAGGGATTTTTCAAGGAACCCAGCGAGCTGATTCTGAAATTTGTAAGGAATAGTATTGCCAAGACACTTCCCCTCCCCCCTTTTTTTAAGATTTTATGTATTTATTTGAGAGAAAGAAAGTGAGAGACAGCACAAGCGGGGGAGAGGGAGAAGCAGACTCCCACTGAGCAGGGAGCCCAACGTGGGGCTCAATCCCAGGACCGTGGGATCATGACCTGAGCCCAAGGCAGAGGCTTAACCAACTAAGCCATCCAGGTGCCCCACCAAGACACTCCTGAAGAAAAAGAGCTGGAGAATCTTGCCCTATCAGATAGAAAAACACATTTTAAAGAAATGCTGTTTGTTTTCCCAGCTTTGTTGAGGTATAATAGACAAAGTTGTATATATTTAAAGTGTATAATGTGTTCATTTGATACACATATACACCCCGATATGGTTACCATAATTAGGTTAATTAACATATCCATCGCCTCACATAGAGTTACCTTTTTCTGCGTGAGCGGTGGAAACAAGTTAGATCTACTCCCTTAGCAGACTTCAAATATGTAATACACTGTGTTAATTATAGTCACCATTCTGTACTTCGGGTCCCCAGCACTTATTCATCTAGGAACTGGAAGCTGGTACCTAGAAAGCAACGTTAGTTAAAACATTGAAGGGAAGTATGAAGGGGAAAACTGTCAAATTTTAAATTGTAATTGAGGAAAATACCAGGTAAGGAAGGATTTCTTAAACAAAGCATAAATACATAAGCCAAAAGAAAAGTTAAAGTAAGATTACATTAAATTACATGAAAATTAGTAACCTTTATTTATCACAATCACCATAAAGAGAGAAAAGACATAATAAGACCAAGTAAAGATGTTTGCAATATAACTAGCAAATATTCGTGCCCAGAATATTAACAACTTCGGTGCATCAGTAAGAAGAGACAGACAAGGGGCGCCTGGGTGGCTCAGTGGGTAAAGGGTCTGCCTTCGGCTCGGGTCATGATTCCAGGGTCCTGGGGTCCAGGCCCGCATCCACCTGGCGGCCTGCTCAGTGGGGAGCCTGCTTCTCCCTCTCCTTCTTCCCCTCCTCCCTGCTCCTGCTCTCTCTCCCCCGCCAAATAAATAAATGAAATATATATATAAAAAAAAAGAAAAGACAAACAAGCCAATAGAAAATTATACAAACAAAAATTACACAAACAACATGCTATCATTTTACAGGAGAAAAAGAAACGCAACTGGCCAGTATGCATATGAAAAGATGCTCCACATCTTTAGAAGTCCGGAAAATGCCCGTTAAAGTCACATCCAAAAGAGTGGCAAAAATTAAAAGTTTAAATAACACCAAGGGTTAGGGAAGATGTGAAGAAATTGGAAGTGAAGAAATAACTCTGCTGAGGAGAGTTTTAATTGGCACGACCATCTTAGAACATAGTTTGACGTTCCTTGATAAAACTAAACAAACACATACCCTACAAACCAGCAATCTGCAAAGTATAGAAACTCTAAAAACTCTTGCCTATGTGCAAAGGAGTTGTCTGTACAAAATTTTAAAGGCAGCATTGTTCAAAAATAAAATAACTGGAAGTAATCCAAATGCCATTCAACAGTTGGATGAATATGAATTAGTTATTATTCATAAAATAGAATGAATATATGCAGTCACGAAATGAGTGAACTCCACCATCATGGGTGAGTCCCAAAAACATATTCAGCCAAAGAAGTCACAAAAATATCTGTAGTGTGATCCCTTTTATATAAAGTTCAAAGAAGGACAAAATCATGTATTGTTAGGGAAATACTGGTAGGTGGTAAAGGAAGACCAAGAAATGATTAGTTGCTGAACGCAGGGTGGTGATTACCTTGGAGTCAGGGAGAGCAGTGAAGGGGTATGTTGAGGGGTACGTTGAGGGAGGCGGATGCAAGGGCTGGTAGGGCACAGGAAATTCTCTATTTCTTACCCCACAAGGTGGGTTCTTACACGTTCATGTCATTAATATTATTTAAACTGGAAACTGGTCTTACCTGCTTTATATACTTTTTCTTAAGTATGATAAATTTCACACTAAATTAAAAATGCTGTGTGTATGTGCATATTTCTGGGAGAATCCACATTTTATCAGATTATCTAAGGAGTGCCTGGTCTTCTAACAGAGGGCACCTGGGCATAAAGGTTTCTGGGGGGTCCCCCCTGCTCTGATATTCCCCAGAGGGGCAGAGTCCTCCTCCTATGGAGGAGCGACCGATAAGCCTCCTATGGCTTATCCTGGTCAGCTGATCACAAGTCCCTCTCCCCCGGAGACAGATGCAAACTAAGTGCGAGTGCCCTGTCACCATAACTCATGTGACCACTTTAAGGCCAAAGGATGTATTAAGGTGCTCCTGCAGTGGAGGGAGGGCCCCCTCTCCTCCCAAGAGGCGGAATCCCTTTGCCTTGTACCCCCCCCTTCCCTTTCTACCTCCCCGCTCCTCTCCTGACCTGCCTTCTTCTTCCTGGGGTTCATCTCCATGTTGCCATTGGACTTGCCCCGGATCTCAAAGCCTGACACCAGCAGAGCAGGAGTCAGGACCCTGGGTGCTGACTCCCAGCCCAGGGCTGTTTCTGCCACACCACCTGCCCCTACCATTCTCATCCAGCTCCTCTGTCCTTGCCTGATTCCCCTGCCCCCCGGGGGGCCACAGGGCTTGGCTGGGCTTGCATTGGCAAGTCCACAAAAGGATGCATTGTTTTATGCTGAATGAGACAGGAGCATGAGAGAGAGGGACAGGATCTGAACTCGTCCCCCAAAGGTCTGGTGCTGGGTAGAGCTTAACCTTCAGAGGCAAGGAGATAGTGGGGGAGGCCCCTCGGAGGCTGTGCAGTAATCCAGGTGAGAGATGGTGGCAGGCCAGGCCCCGTGGAGGTGGGGAGAGGTGAGGCGGCTCCAATCCCCAGAGTGTGCAGGAGCATTGGACGTGGAAGTATGAAAAAGAGGAATCAAGGCCAACTCCAAGGTTTTTTGGCTTGAGAAGCTAGAAGGAAGAAGATGCTATCACCCGGAATGAGTGAGAACCAGGAGGAGCACGTCTGTGGGGAAGCCAGGAAGGGGAGCTTAGGAATTTGATTTTGGACACAGTAAGTTCCAGGCACTTTTTATCACCCGTGTAGAGACGTGCAGTCTGTAGTTGGACCCAGGCAGAGGATGTGAATGTGCAGGTCAACGATGATTGGATGTTCTTTAATGCCAGCGCCTGATTGTGGTCCGTTGGGGTAAGAGCTCGGCAGAGAAGAATCTAAGGCCTGAGCCACCTCTGGGTAAGCTGGAAGCCTCGAGGACCAGGGGGCTTTTGCAGGGGATGTTCAGCCTATGGGGGTCTTTTATTGAGGGGTTTTATGCTATCTGTAAATGCAATATGTAAATGCAAAAGTTGTATCAGTGACTGATGACCCCAGGGCAGGTCAGCTACAAGGACATAGGTCTAATGCCCTGGGAAAGAAAGGGAGAAAGAAAGAAGGAAAGAAAGAAAGAAAATGAAAGAAAGAAAAGAAAGAAAGAAAAAGAAAGAAGGGAAAAGAAAAGAAAAAAGAAAAAGAAAGAAAGAAAGAAAGAAAGAAAGAAAGAAAGAAAGAAAGAAAGAAAAGAAAAGAAAAAACAAGGAAAAAGAAAGGAAGAAAGAAAGAAAGGAAGAAAGAGAGGAAGAAAGAGAAAGAAAGAGGGAGGAAGTGAGGGAAGGGAAAAGAAAGGAAAAAGGGAGGGAGGGGGGGAGGGAGAGAGGGAGGGAGGAAGGAGAGAGGAAGGAGGGAGGAAATCGACAGGCAAACCTCTCCTCTTCTCTGGCCTTAGTTCCCCCATCAGGGCAATGAAGGCACAGGTTCTGAGAGTATCCTCAAGACACCTCCAGTACCCCAGCCCCTTGGACTCCAGGTGTCTTCCAGCGCGTATCGTTTGTGTGTCAGGGTCTTGGCGTCGGCCTGGAGATGTCCAGAGCTGGACTGACAGCACCAGCCATCACCTTGTGCCCATGGCCTGTGTCACCAAGTGCCACCGTAAGTGGAAGTGACGCCTTCCCAGAGATCAAGTTAGCTCTGATAATGCTCCCGCCGTCTGCCCACCCACTTGCCCTCAGGCCACCTGGAAGGGCAGAATGCAAGGTATGGAGAGAGGCCACATGGCCCCATGGCTCTTGGAGTGCAGGGCAGGGAGTCTGGGCCAGAAAGGGAGAGAGACGCCTTCCCCTTCAGTCCAGCCCCAGCCTGGTGTTTCCACTGCTGTCCCCCAGAAGTCTCTGAAAGCACCAGGCGGAACTCTCAGGGCTTGCTGATTGGCCCTCTCTTGGCGTGCAGGAGTGGGGGGATGCCTCCCTCCATCCCTGCAGCAAACACTTCCGGTGCCCCGCCCACACTGTTCCTGCCAATGCAGACCCCACCCCCAGCTTCCTACCGCCAATACCTGGGATGCAGCTAGAAGCCTTTTCCTGGCAACTGGAACATGCTCAGCCCACACAGCCAGGCAGGCTGAAAATGCTGGCAAGTTAGCACCCCGGGCACAGACTTAATGGATAAATACTCCAACTTCCTTCCCCAGGAGTGGGACAACAGAGGCAGGCTCTGTGCAGTCTCCCAGAGGTCCCCGACAGGGCTGAACACCAGCTGCCCACAGCTGTAACTGCTCCTTCATGTCCCCTCTGTTGGTTCCTTTCCCTTTCTTGCCTCCCGTCCCTACTCCTATATAAGTGCT
This sequence comes from Callorhinus ursinus, assembly GCF_003265705.2. Lineage (NCBI taxonomy): Eukaryota > Metazoa > Chordata > Mammalia > Carnivora > Otariidae > Callorhinus > Callorhinus ursinus. The sequence goes on along the minus strand of NW_027397118.1, from coordinate 781,449 downwards.
TCCAGGAATTGCCTCCTAAATAAACGACTTGAATTCAAATCTTTGTTTCAGATTCCACTTCTGGAGGAATCCAACATAAACAACCCCAACCAAAGATACCAAACCCAACCAATGATTGAGATCTCTTCTAGTTCTGTTTTGTACACATATCTAGAGCACGAGCCATGTGACAGGATATATTGGGCACCGTCCTCGTCCCTAGTAAGGAAGTCACACAGATGACTGTACTAGACACATAGACAATGCAGTGTAAAGAAGGAGGTGGTTGGGAGGTGGTGGTTATCAGGGAGCTTTACAGTGGAGGTGACATCTGAGGTTTTGAAGGATGAATAGGAGTTCTCCGGGTAGACAAGAAGATGGGGACAGCATAGTTAAAAATCCAGAGGTGTAAAAAGGCACAAGATATCCAGAATACCACTAGTAATTGAGTATCTCCTATGTTGCAAGAGAATAAAGTATATTTTTGGATCCAGTAAAGGGTTTGTAGGGAGAATGAGGAGAGAATTGGAATAGCAAGAGATGCGATTGAATAGACAGGCAGAATCTTGTCTGTACTGCTAAAGGTGTTTAGATAATATCTCGAAAAGACCTGAGGATTTTAAGAAATTGTGCATTATCTTTTTCTGATTGCATAAGTATCTAATGCTCATTGTAGACAAGTTGGCAGATAAAGAGAAGTATAAAGAAGCAAATCAAATTACCTTCAATCCAGGATTAATGAAATCACATTGGTGTGTTGTCTCTGGGGGGAGAAAGAAGAGTGAGGTGATCAGACTCGAGTTTTAGAAAGAGCTCTGGCAGCTGGGGAACATCATGCGTCTGGAAAGATACTGGACATGAGGCGGTCAGCTGGGAGGCTGTTGCAGTGAGGGGATGGGGATGCTGCAGTGGGTGGGGGAAGGCTGGGGCTTCCTGGGGTGCGCAGAGGTGGGAGACTCGGGACCAGCTGGGTGGGGCAGGGGGTAAAAGTAGAGGAGGGAAATATGATCCCTAGAGAGATTCTGAATATCTCCATCCACCAATTGGGGGAGGCAACAGGGACTGCGAGCCGGGAGACCTGGATCTCATTTCGACTTTGTCATTTCCAGCCTGTGAGACCTCAGGCAGGTCCCTTGAATCCTCAGAGCCACAGTTCCCTGACCTGAAAAATGGACAGATGATTTCATTCCTGTTTCCTCACAGGCTTGTCAAGATAGCCCAGGGGTCAAAGGAAATTGACAACCCTGATGGATGGGAACCTGTGACTCTAGGCTCTCCTGAAACTTCGGCTCAGTCCTGCCCCTGACCTTCCTCTGCCTCTCCTCATCAGCCCCCAGAAGGCCAGGGCAGACTCACCATCCACTCATTTTTCCCTTCCTCTCTGCATCCTTCACAGAAGATATTTGTCATGCTGGTCCCTCTGGCAAAAATGTTCTCAACACCCTCATGCACCACCATGAATGCATTCGGTTTCCATACTAATTGATGCCTTAATATGTTCCAGGTATTAGGAACACAGAGGTATATAGGACAGTCAAGGTCCCTGCCCTCAGGGAGCTCATATGCTACCCAAGAGGAGACATATAATAAACAAATACATCTGTATACTGATGTAATGAAGGGAATAAAATAGGGTGACGTGATAGAGAGTGGGGGTGTATTTTAGATTTGAGTGGTCAGGAAGGGACCACTGAACTAAGATCTGAACAACTCAGGCAGAGGAACCGGCAAGTATCAAGGTCCTGTAGTGGGTTTGAGCTTGGACTGTTTATAAAGAACAGAAAGGTCAGCATGCCTGGGTTTGCCAAAATTCCTGCCCATCCCCCTTAGAGGTTGTCACCTCTGTGACACCTTCTTGGCTTACCTCTCTGCCCCCACCCTTTACTTGCTGATTCGCCTCCAACCAATTCCCATACCCCGGTAGTTAAAACCAATCCTGACTACATTGGGTTGTGATGGACTCTTTACACACTGGACTGTTAGCTCTTTGATGGCAGAAACTATCTCCCTGGTTCCAGGAGCCAGCACTGTTCAGGCACACAGCAGGTGTTCATTTAATGACTGAAGAAATTAACCAGCAGACAAACAAGTGAAAGAATGCGTGAACACCAGGTCCAAATGGCTCACTCCTTTACTTGTTTAAATGTTGCCTTCTCAAAATCCCTGAGCAAACTGCATCCCCCCTCCGCCCCACTACCCTTCAACCCCTTACCAGGCTCACTTTTCCCTTTGCACATATCACCTTCCCACACACTGTACAATGTGTTTATTTATTATGCTTCTTCTTATCCCGCCCATCAGACAGAATGTAAAGTCCACCCTGTCAGGGATTTTTGAGTGAGTTGTGCAGGAATGTCTCCCAAGAGCCTAGAACAGTGGCTGTCACATAGCAGGCATATGTAGAACAGATGAGCAAGAGGTAAATGAACGCGTGGATAAATGAATAACGTTCTCAGCCTCAGGGAACAGGAGTCACACCCGCGAATCTGTGTAACAAACAGAGGAGGTCAGGGCTGGGGTGTGACCTTTCAACTCCGAGCCAGCAGGTTTGCGGGCCTAGGTAGGCACTGAGCAGAGCATTCCCGCTCTGTTGATGGAGAAGCTCCGCAGGGTAGTTTAAGTGGCCTGCGGCGGATGACAGCGCTGGTCCTGACTCTGGTCAATTGCTCTCCCTGGTCTTTTCCCGGCCCCCTCTCAGACGCGACTCTGACCCCAGTTCTGGGCGTCTCGCTCTCTTCCCGTGGTGGGAAGTCAGAGCCCGGTGCCCCCGGGAGCTGCGTCTGGCGCGCCGGTGCGTGCTGGCAAGGGAGCGGGCGCCCGGGTCCCCGAGTCGCCCCCCGAGCCCGCGCCGCGCCCCCGCCCCTGCCCAGCCCCGGCCGCGCTGTCAGTCCCCATTAGCGCTAACAGGCTCCAGACGGAGCGGGCCCGGCGCGGGCTTAATGCAATCGGCGCGTTACCTGGGGCGCAGGCTACATTACCAGCCCGGCCCCCGCCCGGCGCGGCCAGAACCAGCCAGCCCGCGCCCCGCCGGCCGCCCCGCGCCTCCCGCGCTCCTCGGGCTGTGCCCCAGCGCCACGCGGCGGAGCCCAGCCCCGGCCCGCGCCCCACAGCCCACCGCGGCCAGGCGGGGAACCCGGGATCCGGGCGCTGCCGGACACGTGAGTGCGCCCTCCGCGCCGCCTGGCCGAGGTGTGCCGGGGAGGCCCCGGCTGCGAGCGCAGAGCGAGAGTGGCAGCGAGTTTGAAGTGCAGAAGGGTGAGTGTCCGGGAGGCTCCTGGGGCAGGTGGAGGCGGCACCGATCCGAGCTGGGGGGCAGGGGGCGGCAAACGGCACTGGCAGGGTCCCCGCCCCTGGGAAACCTCAGCCTCCGCGTGTCCCAGCCCCGCCATCTGGGGGCGAGAGGGAGCGGGCGAATGAGGGAAGCGCTGCGGGGTCCCGAGCCGGACCCACGGGGCGGACGAGGGCGGTCTCCACCTCTCAGTTCCGTCTCAGTTCCGCGCGCCACTACCACTGTTTCCAATTATTTTTTCCAACAGACGCGCTCCCGTTTGGGGGAACCCCGCGTCCGCCCAGTGCGCGCTGGCCTCTGCGTCTCCGCGCTCCCGGGAGGTCCCGGGAGGTCTCGAGAGGCGCAAGCTGGGCGGGATGGCTTAGTGACCGCATCTTTTCCTTTCATCCGCGCAGAGCCTCGGCGTGCTCCCAGTACCGCTGACGTTCCCCTCGCCAACCGCACCCATGCTTCTGGCGCGGATGAAGCCGCAGGTGCAGCCCGAGAACAGCGGGGCGGACCAGGGGCTCGAGCAGCCTGTGCAAGGGCGCAAAGCCGCCGAGCTGTTGGTGGTGAAAGAGCGCAACGGCGTCCAGTGTCTCCTGGCGTCCGGCGCTGGCGACGAGCAGCCCCGGGAGACCTGGGGCAAGAAGATTGACTTCCTGCTGTCGGTGATAGGCTTCGCGGTGGACCTGGCCAACGTGTGGCGCTTCCCCTACCTCTGCTACAAGAACGGTGGTGGTGAGCCCCCTGATGGGCTGGGGGTGTGGACGTGGGAGACGACCTGTCCGCAGCAGCGGCGGGGGATAGGGGCTGGGATGGAGGAGCTGGGATGCGCGCGGGAGCGGAGGAAGCACGCGAGCGAGTCTGGAGCGCAGGCAGGGTCTGGACAGGGCACGTGGAAATAGGAGTGGAGGCCCCGGTGGAAAAGGGAAGTGGAGGCTTGCCCCTGAACAATGATAGGCGCATGGGTGGAAGGACAGAATCTGGGGCCCTAAGCTGGGTGAGAAACACTGATCTTTTGATGGTTCGCAGGAAGAGAGGTGGAGATCTGGAGAGCTCTGGAAGGGGCACCAGAAGTGCACAGGAAGGGACAACCAAGCACACAGGGACCCTAACTCCAGCACTCTGAGCCTTGGGGCAGGGGCCTCTGGGCCAAAAGGGGAGAGGGGACGTGGGCTCCCTGAAGGCACTTGGGGGGCCCTGCACTACTGGGGACAAACACTCTGGAAAAGAGACACACAGAGAGAAGCTAGTGCCAGAGGGAACTCCTGTCTCAGGATGGTGGTTGTGTTGCTGGAGGCGCTAGGATGCGTCATTAGGTACCAAGAACTGGCCTGATCCTGGAGGCAGGAGGCCCATCTGATGGGGATGAAGCCTTTACCTCCGGGGGTCCTGGCCACAATGCAGGGTAGAGTGGGAGAGGGGCCTGGAGAAAACTCCAGTGGAAGCAGCCAGGCTCTCTCCTCTATCCCGAGCTGGGTGACAGATGACCTACCTGCCTGGGATGCGAGTCTAGAGACGAACTACGGCCCATTCAAAGGGCAGAGCCCTGGAAGAAGGGGCCTAGGGGCAGGGCATAAGGTCCTAAGACCCTAGCTCCTTCTTGAGAGCCTTTGTTCCTGGGTGCCCAAACCACCCCAGTGTTCTGCCCCTTGCTGGTGTGAGTTCAGGGGTGCCTGCAGAGAGCCTGGGAAAATGGCAGGGAGGAAGAAATTGGCAAAGGGGGGCCCAATTCTGGAAACTTCTATCCATTGGGTCATCCTGCCTGGCAGTGGCTCTAGCTCACGACTCCAGGTGGTCAGAGGCAGGCAGGGTGAGGATTTGGAACCCGGTAAAGGGAAAGCTTGTGACTGGTCCCATAGGGTCTGGGACCCAGCTGTTTGCTTTGGCGCTTGCTCTGGACCCTCGCTCTGGCTGAGAAATGGGAAGCACTATCCAGAGGGGACACTCTCCCCTGGTTGGCTGCTGCAGCCTCTCAAAAGTCTCTGGTTGGCCTTAAGAATTCTGGCCCTTTGGGCCCAGGGAGGGAGGAAAGGCAAATTCCACGTATTTTTAGCAGGTGGGGAGAATGACGAATGAAAGACATACCGAGACCCTAAGATGCACCATCCAGCAGGTCCTCAAGGGGCCGTCCGAGACTGTGTGTCCCTAGACAGCCCTCTCATGAATCAGCGATAGTTCTCAGGTTCCTCTCGGTGTGAGGCACAGTGCTAGGCTCTGCAGGGGCCCCTTATGTATGTTCATCACCACATCTGCCTGCCAGGAGCTTTAGTCACCTAAAGTGTCACGCCACTACATGCCATTTCCACTGTTGTAAGTGTTGGTTGAAACTAAATGCACCCCAGATGGCCAACTGGACACATTGGCTAGATGGATATTCTAGAGCTCCCACTGACACTTTGAGCTCCCAGGGCCATTGCCGCCAAATGGGAGCACCAACTGCATGCACGGTGATACACCAGGTGCTGGGGGTGGGGGTGCATTACAAACACAGCCAATTTGTCACAGGTTCTGATCTTTAGGCAAACTGGGTGGGAAGCTCCCTCTCTTTGGTCTGAGAACCCTGCATATCACCCACCCGAGTTGTTCGGTCATTTATCTCTGTGTGTTTCGGTCACCCAAACAGACGGGGGCACATCAAGAGCATAGACGGTGGCTTTTTCCTGCCTCTATTTTGAATGCTCAAAATAAGGTCCAGATCCTAGGAATGTGGTAGAAGGTACCCAACAGCCTTCTATTGAATGAGTAAATGAATGGAATGATCCAAGCCCTAACGCCAATCCAGAGACAGCGGGAGCCCCCCCTGCAGCAACTGACCAAGAGAGGGCGCTCGCTCGGCTGGGGTGGGGCCAGCAGGCTAGAGGTCAGGGACCTTGGCGGGCTTCCAGCTTCTGTCAGCGGGACTTTGGGCGGGCCCTCCTGCCTCGATGTCTTCATCTGTCAAATGGAAAGAATGGTTATCACCTCAGAGGGTGAGCATGGGATAATGTGATACAAGGATTGTGGAGAGCCAGACAGGGAGTCTGGCCCCTAGTAAAGGTAACTGCTTCTCTTCCTTAACCACATTTTGATGATGTGGGAAATGGCTGGGAGAGGTGACAAGTGCTCTAAAGGCCTGAGGAGGGGCTGCTTGGGAAAGATGGGGAGGTGCATTGTCCTCGGAGCTTAGCCCCTCGGGATGGGAGGTGCATGGATTAGCCTTGAGACGGTAGGAGGCATTCTTGTTGTTCGAGAATGCATGTGGTATATCATCTCAAAGATGAGGAGCGCGGGCTTGGTGGGAGGGCAAGCCAGCAGAGATAAGGGCAGAGAGGCAAGTTGGGGCCCGGCCCTGGAGACCTTGAATGCCAGGCTAAGGGGCGGGGAAGTTGTACCAGTGAATTTCCACTTGTGGTTGACCCAGGGTAGCTTCACCCTCCATCTCCGAACTCGAAGGCAGCTCCTTTTCTGAACTACCCCTCAGCCCTCTGGGGGAGCTCAGCTGGCCCCTTTGGACCTGCATCTCTGCTGAGCCCTCCTGGCTGCTCCTTGGGGATCAATTCTTAACCCTAATTCTAGAGGGAGCCCCTGAGATGGGTCAGCAGGTTGGCAGGTGGGTATCCTGTAATTGTGGAAGCAGCCCGAAGACCCAAGTTTGAATCCCAGCTCTGTTTCTCTGGGCATGGCCCAGCCCCTCTCCCAGCCCGAGCTCCCCGCTACAGCTGGACCCCCAAGAGCTATCCTTCTCCGATGACCTGGCTCAGTGCCACACCCAAGCCAGGACTCCGCCGCCCTGTGATTTACTAGCCCGGGTGATCTTCGGGTGCCAGTTTGAACATGGTAACCTCCAAGTCTGGCTGTGCATGCTGGTGCAGACCAGAGCGTGTTGTGAAATGTTAAAGGTGCCAATAGTTTAGGCCCCCGGCTAATACTTTCTGAATAAATTCCTGGGAATGATCAGCCTGCCTGAACATCTTCCCAGAGGCCAGCTGCTGGGCTGCACACATGCGGGATGCTACCTATGGGGAAAGCCAGTCTTGGAAATCCCAGAACCTTCTCAAACAGAGAGAGAGTGCCAGGCCGTGGGGGCTGTTTTCAGGGTGCTAGAATCTCCCCTGCACCTGTGGTCTTGGGCCTGGCCTGGGCTGGTCGCCGGGGAGGCGTGGGCAGATCGCCTGGGTCGCCACGTCTGCCTTCCTTGCCAGGAGTGGGGTCTTGGCAATGGCTGCTTCTGTTTGAGACGAGTCCTGGGCTGTTAGACACATGGTCTCTGGTTCAGACAGACCCCAGGTTTGAATCTGAGCCTGACACTTCCTGGAAATGGAGCCCCGGACTCATCCTCTCTGGGTCTCAGTTTCCTTGTGCAAAGAAGGAGAAAGCGTCTACCTTGTGTCAGGGTGATGATGTCGATGACATAACGCCCCCCAGTGTCTGGCTCATAGAAGGGGCTCAGTAAACGGGCTTGTTCTTATTATTGTTATTGTTTGATTATTTTTTTCAAGATTTTATTTATTTATTTGACAGCGAGAGACACAGCGAGAGAGGGAACACAAGCAGGGGGAGTGGGAGAGGGAGAAGCCGGCTTCCCGCCGAGCAGGGAACCCGATGATGCGGGGCTCGATGCCAGGACCCTGGGATCATGACCCGAGCCAAAGGCAGATGCTTAACGACTGAGCCCCTTGTTTGATGATTTTTAATTACAGGCTAGACCCAGGGGTACAGTGGGGTCCTGAGTTTGGCGGGAGCAGAACTGATTCTGGGAGGAAATTAAGGAAGGGGAGTCAGGACAGCAAGGCCGGACAGCAGACACACCTCGGCCCAGGGAATTGAGAAGCAAGAGCTGGGCTCTGCTCTGTGTTCCGAGAGTCTAACCTCCTCCCATTGCTCTTTGCTCACCTGGAAGATGGGGATTAACATTCCTGCCCGGGGGCCCATGAGATGTGGTTCTGGTCCCGGGTAGGGTTCTTCTCCTTCCCTAGTATGCTGAGGGTCTCAGGTGCCCATAGCCCATGGGGGTGGGAACCCTCTTGGCCAAAATACCTGGGCTTCCGGAGGCTAGATGTGAAGTGGTGGCTGTTGCAGAGGTCAGAGGTTTACAAACTCAAGTGCTCTCACATCCGGCCTGGCTGTAGGAGGCCGTCTACACCCTGAGCTTGCCAAACTGATTGGTTCAGCTCAGGCGCACGGGGCCCTCCACCGACGAGTTTGCAGGAATGAGGAGGTGCTCATCAGGGACTAGAGCTGAGTCTTGAATCTGGGGTCATCAGCATGATGTGGCTCATTGCTCTGAGCTGGCCAAAAAGATCTAAAGAAGCTGTTTCCAGCAAGATGGGGTTTCATGGGGATAAATGTTACACCCTTTCCTTTGGTCCCAGACCCAACTGCCTAAGTAAGGATTAGGTCATGGTGCAAGTGGAGGAAGGCCCTGGGACTTTCATTAAGCCGCATCCTCCACGTGAGTCACTGCAGGGAGCCACCTACTGCACAAGAAAGCATTTCCAACATGCCCACCATATGCCCAGGATGAGCATATGGTGATGAGATGAGCAACAGAGATGAGCAAAAGGCAACCCCCTCCCCCTTTAGGGAGCTCATAGTCTAGGGTAGATATCCTAAAATTTAACGTCAAATTGGATTCTGTTATTGGAGGTATCATATCCCGAATGAGGGAGATGAGGGTCTACTATTCTTTGTGGGTAGCATTTCCTTCCATAATGTAGTTCCGAGCATCCGGAACACCCCCCTTTTTTTTTTGTTGTTCATTTTAAAGAGACCAGGACCGAGATGGGAAACCTCAACCTTCAAGGAGCTCTAGGGAAAGTCTCAGCTTCATTAATAAAAATCAGGCCAGACCCTGCAAAGTTGACAGCAGAGGGAGGATTGTCACATGGGGAGGAGTACCCCAACATTAGTTCCCCTGAATTTCACCCACAGGGCCCTCCTGAAAGGAGCCGGAGGTGTTCATCTACCAGGAAGTGGGCATGTTTCCTCGCTGGGGGTGTTCCCTGGTCTCAGAGCCAAGGTCAACTCAGAGGTCAGCTGGAAGCGCCTAAGCTGAATGTGTAGATCACTCTGTGGGGAGCTCCCTCCTGGAACAGCAGGAGTGTCTGCGGAGGCATGTGCCCATGCTCCCGGCTGATCTCAGTGAAAGGCAGGAGTCCAGGGCTGCAAGACTCCACTTGGGCGGAGGTTAGGGGGATCCTAAGGCCCGTGGCCAGGGGCCCACCGTGGTCCTTGAGGCCCCTAAAGAGAAGATAAGTCTTGTGGGGGAGGAACCACGAGGCATCACCCCATGGTTCCGATACCCTGCCCTGGACGGCGTCTGTGTTGACAAACTTGAATGATCTGCGCTTGGTTTCATATAAGAACTGGAGCGTTTCGCTAAAGGAATGGCCGCATGAAGCCAGCTATTTAGCTGGCGAAGGCTCAGAGCGGGCATGCTAAGGCGGACACCCGGTGCTCAAAGCATTGCTTTGGACAAGACCGATCCGTTTTGTTCTCCGTGGCTCTACGGCCAGAAGGAAGGCGGAGGGACAGGGGAGGCTGCTGGGGGAGGGGAGGGATTGAGGGAAGGGGTGCTGGCCAGGTGGAGAGGTTGGCCACCAGGTTCAGCAAAGCCTCAGCTGACCGTGGGGAACTCGGAGACTGGAATGGCTCCCCCAGACTTGTCCTGAGTTGAGGTGAGGAGGCCGGGACTATGCCCTGATGTCAGCTGGTCAGTGGGTACAGCTGTCTTGGGAAGGGGACGTGGCCTTGGGTGCGGTGGCTCTCTTGAACTGAGGCACTGGCCAAAGGCCTGACGACTGAGAGCTGAGCAGTCCTAGCCACGGGGGAGCAGCTCCCTCATTCGTGAGGGGCCTCTGGGCAGCACTGTGGGAGCCCTTTGTGGTCATGGGGCTGGCGGTGGCCTGGGGGGACCCTTGACCCTGTTCCTTCCCGTGGTCCGCACTCTTCTTTGGCCGCAAGGGAGTAGCCAGCCTCCCTTGGGACGGGGACGTGAGGCCCCAAGGGACTGCCTCAAAGCCCCTCCGTGTTGGCGAGCCTCCAGCAGGCGTTCAAGGCTGTGCTCTGTGAAGGACCCGGCCACCCTCAACTCCACGGGCGGTGGCCGACTTGAGATTTCCAGTTTGTAGAGGTGCATTGCGTGCGCTGTCCTGCATGATGGCGGGACATGATTCTCACGCACAGAGCACCTCCTGAGTGCCTCCTAAGTGCTTCTCCTTCATCATCGCCAGGTATCGCAGCAAACTGGTGACACGGAGCCTGTCCTCCGTGCTTTCCCCCACAGACCAGCGCTCCAACTCCCCAGGCCCCAGCCGGGTGTCAGCCTGGAGTTAGCAGACCCCACGGGTTCAGGGGTCTCCCCACTTCAGATGCCGGTCAAGGTCTCCAGCTGTCACCTGTGCTTCTGACCACCTGGCTGTAAATCAGGGGTTTCCAGGATCCCCTCGTCAGGTGCCGTCACTGGCTATGGCAGCTCTTAGAACTCAGGGACGTACTGACTTATATTTTCCAGCTTGTTATAAAGGGTATGAGAAAGGATCCCGAGGAGCAGCCAGATGAGGAGGTACGTGGGGCGAGGTCTGGAAGAGTCCCGAGCGCAGGAGTTTCTGCCCTCGCGGAGTTGGGGTGGGTCACCCTCCTGGCACGTGGATGTGTTCTCCAGCTCAGAAGTTTTCCGAGTTCCATAGTTCAGAGATCTTTACGGAAGCTTCGACACGTGGGCATCATCAGTTTTAGCTTCATCTCCAGCCCCTCCTTCTGTACCAGAGGTTGGAGGCTGGGGCTCAAAGTTCCAAGCTTCTAATCAGGGTTTGGCCTTCCTGGGGACCAGGCCCCCACCCAGGAGCCCATCAAGAATTATCTCATTAGAACAAAAGATCCTCCTATCACCCAGAAAATTCCAAGGGATTTAGAAGTTCTGTGTAAGACGCTCCTATCACTCCCACTTAGAAAATTGCGAGGGTTTTTAAGAGCTCTGTGTCAGGAACGCAGAGCAGAGACCAAATATCTATATATCACATTATGTCACAGGGGGTCTGCCCCGGGCCCTGTGCTTTAGAGAGCCCTGTTCAGCCCTCCTCTGCTTCGCGCTGAGGGCCGGGCAGAGAGAGCCTGCCCGCCTCCCCCCTGCACCACTCTAGGTACTCAGACCCTGGATTTCCCTGCGCAAACACCCCACCCTGCTTCTGGGTCTTCGTGGACCTCCCACCTCATTCCTTCTGTCACGTGGGCCGTGCTGCAGGTGTGCAGGGCCCGGGTCCCAGGGGAGGCCAGGGGCCCACTGTCTGCAGGGGTGTGGACAGAGCTTAGACACGTGGATGCAAGAGTCCACACGTGTGTGCAAAAGGCCTTGCATGTCATTGGACAGCGCTGAGGTGGGGAAGAAGCAGGGTGCAGGCAAATGGGCCCCCCCCCACGCTATCACACTGCTATGCAGAGCTATAGAAAGGGAGGGAAGGTTCTAAAATTGAACCTTATAATAGAACCATCATGAAGGTCTAGTTGTCAAGGTAAGAAGACAGAGCATGTTTGATTTAGAAGGTATGGCCTGATGTGTCGTGTTGAAAAACGTGGCCACATGGGGTGTAGATCTCCACATGTACTCTTGCCCCTGAACCCACCCGTGCGCCTGTGGGGAGCAGCACTGTCTCCTACAGAAATCTCGCCCTCTCTTGCACCCTTATGTCTACTATGCCTCTGGAGTGTTTGGGGAGGGGGCACAAATCTGGCTAAGTATTGGTGTGGACCAAGGTTTTCATGGAGATCTGGTGAAAGCCACAGGCAGTGACCATCCATAACTGAGCTATGGGCACCAAGGAAATAGTTTTGTGGGTTTTTACTTCTTGGTAGATCAGGGTGTGGCCAGAAGGCACAGTTTGAGGAATCTGGCCCCCGGCAGCCTGGGAAGTGGGTTCAGCTAGGTCTCAGGGGACCCTCCTCTCCTTCCTGCAGCCCCTCCCTGATCACACTCTCTCCACCTCACCCCAAATCCCCAGCAGGCCTGGGCCCTACCCCCTCTAGCTGAGCCCCCTACAGGCATTCGCTCTCCTTTCCCGAGCTCCTCCTCATCTGCCCGGGTGCATCCCACTCAGAACTTAGTCACCACTGGGCTTCCCTTCCTGCGGACTGCCATGGCATAGGCACAGAAGATTCCAGAGGCCCTCTCTGACCAGTAGGGTTCCCCTATAGTGGTGGGGTGTCAGGCAGTGTGCACTGGGCTAGAGGTGCTGGGACAGATGCTTTTCTTACTAAATTCATCCAAGCCCATTTGTCAGAGTCCCTTTTACAGCTGATGGTTCTTCTCCTCATGTGTTTGTGGGTGCCAGTGTGCAGAAGGACCGTGAGTGTGCACAGGTGTGCATCTGTGTACATGCATATGAGCTGAAGGCTCGGGAGGTATGCCCCGCAGGGGTTTCTCCAGGTCTGCACACCAGCACCTGCACAACCAGAGCATTCCAGAATCAAGACAGGATTGTGGGCTGTGGCCCCTGAGGTCTTCCGCTCTCAGGACCCATGCGAGGCTGCTTGCAGCTGTTGCAGTGGACAGTGCTACACATGAAGATGTAGCAGGCCCGTGAGAATGTGGTGGTTATAGGCCTTGCAGGACTGTAACTTCTAGAAAGTTTGCAATCCAGCCTCAGTTTCTCTAGGAGCTGCTGCAGGCCTGTTTCTAAGAGAGGCCTCCTCAGCTGACCTCAGTCACCCCTGAAGTCCCTTTTCGGCTCTTCAGCTCTGCCCCAGCTTCCTCCAGATCTTTCTGCAAAGGGGTTTGGGCCAACCAGCTGGTCAATGTCTTCTTTGAGAATAAGGCACTGGCCACAGAGCAGCTTTCTGGTGTTTAGCCACACTCAGCTGTTTCATCTTTCTGGCGGGTTCTTGGGCTGTTGCCTCCTGAATCAGTGGCCGGCCCACATCAAATGCATTCAGAGAAGAGCCTCGGGCTTTTGCAGACCCATCCTCCCTCCTTCTCTTCTCTCCCTTGCGGGGACTCCCAGCCAGGCGCAAGAGGAGATGAATCTCAGCCTGGGCAATCTACCTACCTGTTGGCAGGTGCCACCCAGAGGTGTAAGAGTTGAGAAAACTGGCCCAGGTGAGACACCTGGTTGGCTGGTTGATGTTGCTCTTTCCCTTTTGTTGTAGAAAAGAATGTCACGTCATCCGCAGCAAACCGCAGGGCCGAGATCTGAGCCGTGATTCCCGGCTTTTTCCTTCCCCACTGTCCCTTGGGCCACTGACTTCAGTCTTCAGACCTGTTCAACAGTCGGATAGCTCTATGTCCTCTCCTCTCTGGCTGCCATCTCCCAAGGCAGGTGGCCACAGACGGAGTGGGGCTCAAAGAGATCCAGGTTTGAAGCCCAGCTGCATACTTCCTCGTCTGGACAAGCTACTTGACCGAATTAGTGGTAACTCTCTCGCAGGGACGGTTTTACATGAATAATTCGTGTGTGGCTTAGCATGTAACAGGTACTCACCAATGTCACCACCACCAACTGCCTCCATCAGCATCGCAGCCCCAACCGGGATTGCTGTCCCACCGTGGACAGACGTGGGTTCACATGCCAGATCAGCCCTCTCTGTGTGGGAGAGGGGCAGGGGCGGAGTTTGAAAGCAGGAAATGAGGAGGGAACGAGAGACGTGGGCGCCTGGGCATTGCAGAGAAGTCCAGCATGGACCAGGGGTTGGAATATCGGACCAGGGTACGATCAACAGTCTAGACAGCTAAGCTGGCTCCAGATCCCCAGGGTCAGAACACCCTCCCCTCTAAGACCCTGTTCAGGCTCATGGCCTTCACTAACGCTGGAATGTTCTGGAATCTGCAAAATATGTTGGGAATGGCTCTGGAGCTCTGGAGGCAGGCAGACCTAGGCCCGAACCCCACACCCATCCCTGACTGGCTGGGCGACCTTGGTCAAGTCACTTGATTTCCCCAAGCCTCAGTTCCCTCCCCTGAAAAATGGGTCTGTCCGAGTTTTCTGGGTAAGTTAGATGGGATCCCAGATGTCCAGTGCTTAGTGTCTACTCGATACATAGGAGGTACTCACTTTCTGGTAGTTTCTTTCCTATGCCCACCATGCTGATCCATCTCTTGCTACAGAAGGGAGAGGGTTTCTGAGCACTGAGGCCAACATTTCATGTTTTGTCCTTAAGAGCCCTGGGCTTCCTGAGCAGGAGCCCTGGGAAGAAAGTGGAGATTGACAGTCCGTCCTGGGCGTGTTTGACCCGGGGTGCCATGTGACTTCGCCATGATCCCCTGTAAAATCGAGAACCCTCTCTGCATCTTAGAGTTGATGTGAAAATGGAATGAGACCTTGCCCGGAAAGTGCCTGGAACACAGCCCAGGACGTTCCAGTCCTCATGCTACCGTCATGAAATATTTCCCAGTTTCTGCACTTCGCTGGTGTGGGTGGGCCAGAGAGCGTTTGGTTTCCAAGGTTACGGCATCTTAGCCAAAGGCCAGAGGCGGGGACGAGGTGCACCTCCAGCTGCGTCAGGAAAAGGAGTTGGCATTTGGCTTCGGTCCCGCTTGTAGCCGGGCCTGACATGGCACGTATCCCAGTGAGTCACCTCGTGGCCTCAGAGCCCCCATAAGCTCACCCCGGGGCTGCCGGGCACACGGAGAATCATCTCTGAAACTCACCCATGTCTCATCCCACCGGCAACTCTCTCAGGGATGAGTCGCTGCCCCTTCCTTGCCAGGGGCCCCCTCTAGTTTCTGCGATGCTCTGGGTGGGCTCCTTCCCTGCTCAGACACTTGCTCCGGGGTTTACTTACCTTCAGCCCCTGTAGCAGGGCGAGTGAGCGTGACGTGTTGGAAGACCTGAATGCGAATCCTGCCTCTGTCGCGTACAGGACTGATTCGACTCTCCTTCTCTGCCATCAGTTTCCTCCTGGGGGTAGGGGGACATAGCGACCCTGTCTGATTATGTCTCTTAGTGAAACTAAGAATCCAGTGACCTGAAAATGAGACATATGGAAGCAAATTTAGAAACTCAATCATAGGTAACTTTGGGCACTGTCTCTCTCCCTGTCTGATCTCAATTTTCTGCCCTCTACAAGGAGGCTTTGGGGCGATCGGCATCCCCAGAGCGACGGTTCGCGCAAGAAAAGGTTCTGCAGTTATAGGAATCTGGGGAAGGCTGTACCTCTAAGCGTCCTCAAAGGCCAGAAGAATCCTGCAAGAAACAAGCCTGTTCAGCTTTGATGAAGCCAGATTTTACTGCTCTGACCACAGAACCTCATTAGCATGACTGATGGCTATTCTTGGTACCCCCACAATTATCATCAGTGTGGCAATTATTTGTATTCATGGCTCTGTGTCACTCTATTTCTCTACCACAAAGCACCTTGGGAAGTGGCCCAGGACCTGGGGAATGAGGACCCTGAGGCTCTGGCAGGCGCTCTGAGGGGCAGGCGCGAGGCTGGGCAGGGCTCTGGGGGGTCACGCGCTGCCTCTGTGTCCTCCAGGTGCCTTTCTGATTCCATACACCCTGTTCCTTATCATCGCCGGGATGCCTCTGTTCTACATGGAGCTGGCCCTGGGCCAGTACAACCGAGAAGGGGCAGCCACGGTGTGGAAGATCTGCCCATTCTTCAAAGGTAAAGCATGGGTTGGGGGGAGTCCAAGGTTGTCCAAAAGATTTCCTCGGTGCCCCTTGGAGCAACTGCTCCAGAGGTGGGATCTGAGGTAGACCAGCTCTCGGGCGGGGGTGGGGTTGGGGTTCACGGGTATTGGCACAGTCAAGAGCATTCACCGCTCAGAGTTACGTGGAGAGTGTTTGGTGTGTCAGGAACAGCTTAGCCTAGAAAGTCTAGAAACCTGGGGACCAGTCCAGCTTCCACCGCTGAGTGACCAGGGGGTGTCTGTTTCCCACATGGGAAATATTTACAGGAGTGTCAGAAGTACCCAGCGCACCCCACTCCTCTCCGCTCACGCTCCCACGGCAGAGACATGGTAAACTACTCATGGGCCTTTCTGGGCTCAGCTAGAGACCTGTCTCACAGTCCTTAATCCATCAACCACCACTGATTGATCACGGTTGGGAGACATGGTGAAGCCTGCTTGCATTTGGGACTTGGAGCACATCTGGAGAAAGTAGCCATAGCAACTGGCATTTCTTGGCTCCTGTACATCGATGAGAAGGGCATGGAGTCAGAATTAGTGCCTCCCAAGCGCTGGTTAGTGACCCGGGCCCAGATGGCCCTGAGGGCCCGTATGATTCCTATGCATCTTTACTCAGGTGGCACGTGTCTCCTGACCACCTTCTCTGTACTCAGTCCTGTAGTAGACAGGGGCTGCTACAAGAGGCTTATAAGACATGTGTATTAGTCAGGACTTTTTAGTTTAATTTCCAGAAATCCCACTCAAAGTGGCTCTAATATAGAAGAGAATTAATTGGCTTATGATACAGTAAAGTCCAAGAGGTTTCTGGCTAGCTTCAGGTGCATCTTGATCCAGGTGCTTGAATAAGACTACCTGGAATCTCTCTTCACCTCTCTCCATCAGAAGTCAGTGTCAGCATCCATCTCAGGCAAAGTCTTCTCAGGTGCCAGCAAAACTGGCCATCAGCAACAATAAGATAACCTCCTACCAAGTTTAACAGTGACACAAGAAATCAAAGACACCTTCTATCATCCTTAAAGGTCCCAAAGAGGACTCGCATTGGCTTCATTTGAATCATAGGCCCCTCTATCAACCAATCCTTGTGGCTCTGGCTAAGCAGAAGTCTGAGTGGCCAGGCCTGAGGCATGTGCCCATAGCTAGGTCAAGGATGTGAGGGATTAGCCTTACCCAAACCTCACATGCTAGGAATGCTTGAGGCTACTCCCTTAGAGCAATGCTGCACAGGCAGGAAAAAATGTCTACTCTAGGCAAAGGCCTAGAACTAGCTAGCCCAAGAGGAGCTCCCTGTATCTTCAGGCAGATGGGATTGGCACATGCACAAAGCTGAAGGTTGAAAGTAGGGCCCAGTGCTAATCAGGGAGTTTGTTTGGTATTCCCCAGAAGCAGGTCCTGAGACAAGGATTTGTGTAGGGAGTTATTTTGGGAGGTGATTGTAGGAAGGACTTGTAGGGCCCAGAGAAGGGGAGTCAGCCAGTAAAAGGTGTGTCATCAAGCCCATTCCGCCATGGACCGGGGGCTCATCCCCCTGGGGAGAGAGCATTAGTGGGCCTCACTGTTATTCCGCCCCAGGGGTGAGGGACGCAGGATGAGGGGTCACTCCAGTGCCTCCATCCACTCCGGTACTTACATCCGGCGGCTGCCTGGGGGCAGTCAGGGCCTGGCACTTCTGGCCTACCTGATGAGGGGGCCGAGGGGCTCCAGGGGCGAGAGAGAGCACTCCGGCGAAGGGCTGGTGGGTTCCCATGGCCTACGGGTGGGGCTGCGGAGAAGGAGGGGCGGAGGGGTCGGGTCATGCCAGGGTCGGAGCTGGCTCCCCAGGAGACGTGAGAGGCTCTGGGACGGGGCCTGGGGAAGCCCCTGCCTGAGCGCACTCTGCCCCCCATGCAGGAGTGGGCTACGCCGTGATCCTCATTGCCATCTACGTTGGCTTCTACTACAATGTCATCATTGCCTGGTCACTCTACTACCTCTTCTCCTCCTTCACCCTCAAACTGCCCTGGACCGACTGCGGCCATTCCTGGAACAGCCCCAACTGCACCGACCCCAAGCTCCTCAATAGCTCCATGCTGGGCAACCACACCAAGTACTCTAAGTACAAGTTCACGCCCGCAGCAGAGTTCTATGAGTAAGTCGTCGGCCGCGTGTCCTATTCACATGGGCACTCCAGCCCCTGTGCGGGGCAGGACCTGGGCCAGAGGCTAAGGAAAAACCCCAGCCCTGGTTTGTAAGGTGTGCTAAGTAGCCAGCACCTGCTAGGAGCTGAGGATCCGGCCGTGGACGGGGCAGTGGCGGGCCCCGTGTTCACGGGAGAGTGGGACTGGGGAGAAATACACAAGTCAGCAGGTAGGGAAGCAAGAACATTTTAGAGAGTCAGCAAGCCCTACATGAAATGAAACACATTTTCGGGAGTGTAAGTGTTCTTAAGGAACTAAAACCAGGTATGTGGTAGAAAGGAATGGTGCTGGGGGGGGAGGGACATTAGTTCAGGTGGTCAGGGAGGGCTTCTCTGAGGAGGTGACAGGAGAACTGATGAAGCCAGCCAAGGGGTCATCTATAGGGGCTCGGCCGATGGAGCTGTAGCTCGGACCCGAGCGGAACTGACCTCGAAGCTGTCTCTTGGCCGGCTTCATGCTTCTGTCTCTCTGGGGATTCCAGCGGGGCGAGGAGCTGGAGCTTGTGAGTGAAATTCGGGAGGTGGGAGGCAGGCCAGCTACGTGCAGCTCAGGAGAGGTATTTGGACCACGTGTGCGTGAGAGTCACCGACTGGTGGTAGAAGACAGAACATCTTTTTTAAAAGACACTTTAAAAAAAGATTTTATTTATTTATTTGACAGAGAGAGAGAGACAGTGAGAGAGGGAACACAAGCAGGGGGAGCGGGAGAGGGAGAAGCAGGCTTCTCGCGAAGCAGGAAGCCCGATGCGGGGCTCGATCCCAGGACCCTGGGACCACGACCCGAGCTGAAGGCAGACGCTTAACGACTGAGCCACCCAGGCGCCCCAAAAAGACGCTTTTTATATTGATACCATTTTAGACACAGAAAGTTATAAAAGCAACCCACAGAGCTCTTGTATACCCTCCACCCACTTAGCCCCTTATAGAACCAGAGTGCAGTGATGGAAATCAGAAAATTAACGTTCGTATGCTGTTAACCAACCTGCTAAATTTAGACCTTTTTTTAAAGTTCATCAGTTTGAGGGCGCCTGGGTGGCTCAGTTGGTTAAGCGACTGCCTTCGGCTCAGGTCATGATCCTGGAGTCCCGGGATCGAGTCCCACATCGGGCTCCCTGCTCAGCGGGGAGTCTGCTTCTCCCTCTGACCCTCTTCCCTCTCGTGCTCTCTCTCATTCTCTCTCTTAAATAAATAAAATCTTTAAAAAAAAATAAATAAAGTTCATCAGTTTTCCCACTCATGTCCTTTTCCGGCCCAGGATCCGCTTCCCCTTAGTCTCCAATCTGTGGGAAGTCTTTGGTCTTCCTTTGGGTGTCATGACCTTGACACTTGGGAAGAGTACCAGTCAGTTATTCTGTACAAGAGCCCTCCATGTGGATTGGTTTGCTCTTTTCTCCCGGTTAGACTGAACTTAGGCATTTTGGACAAGAATACTGTAGAGATGGTGCCGCGTCCTTCCCAGTGTGCCGGATCGGGGTGGTACGTGATGCCGGTCTCTTATTACAGGGACGTTAACTGTGATGGCTTGGCTAAGACCGCAGCAGCCAGCTTCCTTCTGTGTGGAGAGAGCATTATTCCTTTGGTCATTCACAAATGTCTTCCGTGGAGCCACTTGAGGTTATCTAAGTATCTTGTTTCTCATCATACTTTGACCCACAATTCTTGAGCATCCTTCAATGACTCTTGCAAGCAAAGATGATTACGATAGCATTTGTCTGATTGTGATTTTTCTACCCATCATTCCCCCTAGATTAATTGATTGGAATTCTTTTGTAAGGAAGAGTTGTCCCCTATTTATTCACTCATTCAATCACTCATTAATTCATTTTTTGAGATACAATTGACATGTAACATTATGTTAGTTTCAGGTGTACAGTGATTGGAAACACGTATATATTGCAAAATGATGACTACAGTAAGTTCGGTTAACATCCATCACTGCACATAATTACAAATATTTTTCCTTGCGATGAGAACTTTTCAAGATCTACTGTCTTAGCAATTTTCAAATATACAGGACAGTATTGTTAACTGGAGTCACCTTGCTGTACGTGGCATCCCCAGGACTTATTGATTGTATAGTTGGAACTTTGTATCTTTTGACCCCCCTCACCCTGTTTGCCCACCCCCCCCCCCTGCTTCTGGCAACCACCAATTGATCTTCTTTATCTATGAGTTTGGGTTTTTTTCAAAAAAGTTTAGGTTCCACATATAAGTGAGATCATATAGTATTTGTCTTTCTCTGTCTGACTTATTTCACTTAGTGTAATGCCCTCAAGGTCTATCCCTGTTGTCACAAATGGTAGGATTTTCTTCTTTTTTATGGCTGAATATTGTGCATATATGCCATGGTGTGCGTGTATGTGTGTGTGTCACTTTCTCTCTCCCCCCCACACAGACACACACACACACACACACACACACACACACTCCATCATTTTTATACATTCATGTATCCGTGGATGTCTTATTCCCATGTCTCGGCTATTGTACATAATGCTGCAGTGCACATAGGGGCAGGTATCTTTTTGAGTTAGTGTTTCCACTTAAGTACCCAGCAGTGGAATTGCTGGATCATAGGGTAGTTCTATTTTTAGCTTTTTTAAAAAAAATGATTTTATTTATTTATTTGACAAAGAAAGAGCATGAGCAGGGGGAGGGGCAGAGGAAGAGGGAGAAGCAGACTCCCCACGGAGCAGGAAGCATGACATGGGGCCAATCCCAGGACCCCGGCATCTTGACCCGAGCCGAAGGCAGATGCTTAACTGCCTGAGCCACCCAGGCGCCCCTATTTTTAACTTTTTGAGGAGCCTCCCTACTGTTTCCTACAGTGGCTGCACCAGTTTGCGTCCCCACCCCCAGTGCATGAGGGGTCCCTTTTGTCCATCCTCAGCTCTTGTTATGTCTTGTTTTTTGATGGTGGTCATTCTAACGGGTATGAGGTTCTGAGAGCTCATGGTGGTTTTGATCTGCATTTCCTCGTTCACTCATTTATGTATGTACGGGCTCGTGGATGGTTATTTTATTCTGTGGTTTTAAATCCAGAACCACTGACATTTATTTTGCGGTTCCCTTGGATCCTGTCATCCTCTAGTCCATTCTTTTATGTCTTGAGGTGGGTGATGGTCAACTTGTCTTCAGCCACCTAGTGGAAAATGCTTGCACGGCCGGCGGCAGGCTCCTGAGAATGGAGCAGGGACTGTCTTTATTCCTGGGGCGGGGGGGAGGGGGTACGTGAGCCCCACTTAACAATCTCAACACCAGTGTGAGCGGATAGGCAGGAAGTCCTGTTACAAGCCGCAGCGTGGGACAGGGAAATGCCACTGGGACCTCACGGTCAAGGTGCACGTGGTCTAGAATAGGATGTGACAAACTTTCTATAAAAGACCAGGTGGCAAATATTTGGGGCTTTGAGGGCCTTCCATGTCTCTTGCCTATTCTGCTTTATTTCCTTTTATCCTTTCAAAAGATAAAAACCATTCTTAGCTCACAGGCCACAAGCCTGGATTTGACTTGGGGGCCGTGGATTTGACTTGGGGGATTCCTGGTCTAGAGAGGTTCTCTACCTGTGCAGTTCAGTGAAGGAGCCACATGTGGCTAGTGGAGCCGTGGAAACGTGGCCAGCGTGACCAAAGAGTTACATTTTTAAATGTTATTTAATTTTCATCAATTTACCTTTAAAGAGTTGCATGGGGCCGTTGGCTACCACCTTGGACAGTTGAGGTCCCGAGGATGAGAAAAGATAGATTCATAAAAGACAGAATGCTAGGACCAGCGTCCATCAGTCTGACAGATTCTCCACCCCAAGGGCCTGGGAGTGAGTCCCGATTATCTGGAGATTAGGGTTCCTTTAGGCCAGTTTCCACCCCTGCCATCTCAGGATGATGGGGCCAAGGAGATACGGTTTGGTTAAAAGTGGCCTCTGGAAAGTCTGCTGCTTCCTAGAACTCAGGGAAATTAGGGGCTCAGGACCCACACCGACCCTCTGTGAGCCCTTGCAGCAAATTTGCTAAGGCTCCCCACCCTGCATGCCCTCCTCCCTCCCTCTGTGTATGGATTTCCAGCAGGCACCCGCAAAACTATGTAGGTTTCGGAATTTGAGGGGGAGAGGGTCCATCGTTGTCATCAGATTCGAAGCACATCTGCAGGCCCCCCAGGACCGAAGCATTGCTGTTACTTACAGGGAACATCTGTTCTCACAGCGGCGTCTTTCCTGTCTCCCTTGCTGTCCCGTGAACAGCTCATCGCTCACCATGTGCATCCAGCTTTCTGTTGACTTCCTTGGATGCATGACTTCAGTGGAAGCTCACAGCCACCCCATGAGGTTTCTGTGACTCTTTCCCTCAGTGCACACACGAAGGGGCGGTGAACATTAGCTTCATTTGCAGATGAGACCGTGAAGCACTGGCCCACAGCCCCCACAGCCCGTGCTGTGTAGAGCCCAGATTCGGGCCCAGGCCTCCGTGAGTGAGCACCTACTTCCGCTTTGCCCCTAGAAACCCCCCCTTCTCCTCACCCCAGCCCCTGCCTTGCCAGGCAGTGAAATCCAGAGCCTGCCGTCGTCCTAACCCCTGGCTTGTATTGCATTCTCGCCATTATCAATGGTCATTATTACTCAGAAACATTGTCATAGTCACAGCTCACATTTGTCTGTCCCTGCCGTTGTGCACCGTGGCTTTTCATTCTGACCACTGTGCTCTAGAATTATTCTTGTTCTATGCCTGAGGGAACAAACAGGCCCACGCAGGAAATGACTTGTCCAGGATCATGCAGTTTAGAGGTGGCATCCAAAGTGGGTTTGAACCCAGGCAGTCTGGGAGGAAAGGCCAAGCTGCCAGCCCAGTGGAGCGATTCTGAACCACGTGGAGAGCTTTAAAACACACAGATGCCTGGACCCTATATCCAGAGGCCCTGATTTCGTGGGTCTGGGTGCAGCCAGGGCATGGGGACTCTTATGAACAGCTCCTCGGGAGACTCTGATAGTATAGCTACTCTGCTTTCCTATCTCAGAGCAAGATTCTTCCTGGTTCAGGCTGACATCCCAACAGGGTCCTGTCATGGGAAATCGAGGAGCGGGGCCTCAGAAAGTTCCAGAACCTTCGGGGAACTTACAGGTGGAGGTTTTAGGCCTCCGTAGTTTATGAGTGTGGTTTGGACCAGAAGGCAGCAGAGGAGGATGGTGCTGCTGATGCAGGCCATTGGCTCCTCGCTCTCCCCTTCATCATCTTGCGCTAAAAGAAAAGGTATGATTTTTCTTTTTGCTCTTGGCAACCCTTGTCCTTGTAAATTAGAATGGAAAACGATAGTGTTGGTCGTCTCTAGTCTAGTCATTATTTGGTTCCTCTGCCAGAGTCTAAATGACCAGCAGGTCTGCCCCAGCGGCGACCCCCCACCCAGCAGGAGAGAGAGAGAGGCCAGTTGGGTTTTGAGACCCAGATTACTTCAGCTACGGCCCTAAACTTCTTCCAGGCTTGGCTCAGCTGTGAGCAGAATGAGGTGGAGGAAGATGACATTCTTCCATGAGCGGGGCCTGGGGCCTGGGGGCCTGGGGTGGGGAGCAGCACCCAGGGCTTCTTTCAGCAGCTGTCTGCTCTGCAGGGCTCACCCCCAGCCCCAGTCCCTGCAAGCTTCCCAGCACACGCGCCAGGCACCACGCATCTCTTCACACGCAAGCCCCACCTAGTTTGCAGAGATGGTGGAGGTTGAAATTACACCTATCTCACAAATAAGAAGGTGGCGGGTCAGGTTTTTAGGGAAGGGGCAGAGCTGGGATCCCAACGCAGGTGGTCTGGGTCAAGGCCCCCACCCTGCACGCCAGGCTCTCCTGTCTTCCTCCTCCGTCCATTCAGGACCTGCGTACGGGAGTCTCTGTGGGTGAGCAGAAGCCCTCCTATGCACCTCTTCCTCACCTCGAACTGCCTTTTGTGGGCTTCGAAGTCACTAAGTCAGGAGCCGCTACTGGGTTTTTTTAATGGCACATGGGCCCTTTTATTTCAGTGTTTCTGCTTTCAAAGAGTCGCCCCATCTCAGTCTGGGGAGGCAGCAAGTAGGACTCCCAGTGCCAACCCTGAGGAGGCCAGGTCCTTTTTTTTCTTTCCCCAGATCCTGCTGGCCAATTCTGTTGCCATCTTGTACTCATTTAGGCTGATGATGGATTGAAAACATCATCCAAGGGAACAAAATCGCTCTTCTCCCCAGGCCCCAGGCCTGAAGCCAAGCAGCCGGCAGCTAAAAAGAAAGGCTGATGGTCTGTAACTTTACGTGTAAAAGGGCACCCTTGGTGAACATGCTCGGGAGGCAGAAAACGTCTACTCCCTGCCTGTCCCTAGTGGGGCAGAGAAGTCTCCCTCCACCCCAGCGCTAACCCTCTGGGCTCAAATGTCGAGGGAGAAACTGAGTCCGTTTGGCCCGCAGACTTCAGAAAGCCTGGACCATGTACTTTACAATGATTCATTTTCATTAAACTGCTGGAAAAGTACAACAAACCCCAGTTAGTTGTGCTAACCCCTGAGGCTTGGGCCTGCTGGGGAGAGAGGCTGGGTTCACATTTCTTTTCCTGGGAATCCGCTCAGGAGTCCGGCCTTTTCACCGGCGAAATATTTGGCAAGCCCCGAAAACCTGAACGTGGTCTTCACATGCACGTGGGGGCCTTTCGACCCTCTGGCTGGACACTGGCGCCATTTTAGCAAGTTTCAGGCCACGTACAGTGGGTCCAGTGCCTTTTATCATCATTTGAATAGTCAAATGGGCCAGATGGTTAGCGACACCATTCAACCCTCAGCCCATTGAAAACAATGAAGAAGCAGAATGAAGAGTCAGATGGCTTCAGCACCTGATTCTGGTTCTCTATCTTTTTGGATAGGCCCACCCTCTCTTCTTCTTCTTCTTCTTCTCCTCTCTCCTTCTCTTCTTTCCCCTGTCCCTCCTCCTCCCTTCCTCCTCCCCATCCTTCTAACCCCCGGCCGCCTCTGTCTTTCTCTTAGGGCATAGGAGAGGAGCCTAAGTCAGGGCATCATTTTGAGTTGACACTAGCCAGGCAGATAGATCGGGCCAGGAAGTGTGTTCTAGATGGAAAGGAACAGAGAGTTCCAAGGCCCAGAGCAACAAGAGCCTCAGATGACGGAGAAATGACAGTGGCTGGCCATGGCCAGGAGTCCAAGGAATGGTGAGCTACGACAGGGGGTGCCCTGGGCAGGGGACAGTTAGGAAAGGCCTCAGGTTCTGGAAGGCTTATGTTTTTATCCTTTGGACCAGGATTTCATAACCTCCACATTTTTAGCGTTAGAGGCTAGGAAATTCTCTGTTGGGGCAGGGTTGTCCTGTGCACTTGGGATGTTTAGTAACATCTCTGGCCTCTGCCCACGAGATGGGAGCAGCATGTCCCTCCACTCCAGATGTGACAACCCAGAAATTGCCGAACATCCCTGGGGAGGTGGGGCCAAAACTGCCCCGGGGAGAAGCACTGAGGGAGGTGATAAAGTGCCTTTGAGGACTCTGGTGAGAGAGGGACCGATTAGGACAGTCAGATGGCTGGTTCTACAGCAGCCCAGACTAGAGTGAAGGGGCCATGGAGAGACTGGGTAGTGGGGTTGCGGGGAGATTTCTGTAACGGTCCAGGGGGAAGAGAATGTGGGTCTGGCCTGGGACACGGCTGAAAGGGTGGTGACGTTGGTAGCGGACCAGGAGGCAGGCTTAGGAGGGCCGGACACCGAAGCTGATTGCATGGGGCAGCTGATGCAGGCTGGGTAGTTTAAAGCTACAACATCTGGTGGGGGGGGTGCCGCAGGGATGAGGGCTGTCCGGGGAGGGGGTACGTGGGCCTTTGTGGGCCACACAGCTTTGCCCATTCACTCATACTTGCTCACCTGCAGACACATATGCCCATCCACCTCCCCCTCTGTCCCTCTCTCCCTCTGCCACACCTCTGCACCTCCTCTCAGCTCACCTGCTCCCCCACGCCCAGCAGAGAAGGTACCAGTCACCCCCTTCCCTGGGAACCTGCCGGCTGACTCCCTGGGGCTAACTCCCTCGGTCATTTTGGGGGCACTCCTTAGCTCCTTTGCTGCTCCTTGAAGGCTGGGACTGGCTCATGATAATTACTATTACCATTTGTGAAGCATATCCTGAGTTCTAGGCACTGTCTCATGTTCTGTGATTTCATCCTCATGAGAAGCATTTTCCTGAGAAAGGAAAGGGCTCAAGATGGGGAATGTTTGCACCAGCTTCTGTGCCCACTCCCCAACCCCGTAGGAGCTCCATGTGGCTGGAGCCCACACCTGCTTGTCCACAGCCGTGTGCCCGGCCCCTAGCACTGCCTGCCTCACCGCAGACGTGCAGAATGAGTTTGCGCAACCAGAGGAAGGATTCAGGCCGCCAGTTGCTGGTGGCAGCGCCAAGGAGGGAGCCCAGGTCTGTCTGACACCCATTTTGGGCCACGTTCTTCTAATTGCCTTCATGTTCTTGCAAATAATAGACCTCAATTTGGAATGGATGAATAAATGAACGCATGAGTTCACGCACAAGGGCAGTGGTAGCCTCCTCAAATGCAGTCACCTGCCCAAGGAAAAGCTAACCAAGTTTCCAGACTCACGATGCACTTTCCCCACAACCCCAGCATCTTCCAGGGTCTAATGCACTGCTCCTAGCGAGCACAGCCCTCTGCCTCTGATTCTGTGGGCTCCTCTGATCCCCAGGCATACAAAATCGTCCAAGCCCACATTTTATGAGTCTCTCCTGAGCCTTTTTTTTTTCCCCTTAGGCACAGAAAGCCAATTTTATTTTGCCAGGAAAGTAAAGACAGTTTCTGGAAGACTCTTGCTCTAAAGAAAACCTGTAATTTAGGCAGACCTATTGTCCGGGAGTGGGGGTGGCGGGCGGTTCTCAGCTTTGGCTGCCCAGGAGAATCTCCTGGAGAATTTAAAAGATGCTGGTGCCCAGGCCCATTCCCCCATGGGTTCTAAGTTAATTGGTTGAGAGTGGGGCCCAGACATCAGGAATTGTTAAAAAGACCTCTGCGTGATTCAAATGTGCAGGGTGAGAAGTTGATAGGCCTCCAAGTGACATTCTCCGTACCTTGAATTTCTCTTTTGGGGGGGAGTGGGTGAGGAGGAAGAGAAGGGAAGGGAGGAGGGGTGGTTGGGGGGTAGAGAGACAGAGATACAGACAGGCAGAGAGACAATTGACTATCCCCCACCCGCCCAGTTTATCCACTGTGGGCGTGCAAAGTTTTGCCATTAGTGTGTTGTTCTTTTGAGTTAAAGCACTCCTCTAGGGAAGGACAATATATCATGCTACTTTTAGCCTTCAACACTAGTCACCCTGGACAGTGTGAGGGACCTGGACAGAAGGGTGAGGACCCCTCCAGGTTGGGGGATTTGCTGCTGAGAGAAGTGAGGGCCTGTGGGAGGCTGACCCTCTGTGCTCCCTCGTTCCTCTTGGGTGGGTCCTGGGTCTCATTTTTTAGAAGATGGATTATTGGATTCAGCAAGAAAGGTTGTGAGCAGGTGTTCCTGATCTAACAATCTGCTCTGATCTAACAAGCCTAACTGTCAGGCCTGGGCTTAACACTGGGGACCCAGAGATGGCTCCTCCACCTCCTTACCCTGGGGAGAGCTCTGCATTCAGCCAGCCCTCGTGTGGCAGGAGCAGGCGTGGCTTGGGAAATGAGCCAAGAGCCACGGGAATGGGAAGGGTTGAAAGATCCCTGCCGGGGGGTGATCATGGAGGCCTCCCAGAGGAGATGACATTAGAGCGGGGGCCTTGAAGGGTATTGGTAGTTTGTAGCCTCTGGGTGTGGGGTGCGGTGCAGTGGAGGTACAGAGACCAGTTCTGGGTGCCCTTGAAGCTCTCAGCTCCCAACGCTTGTCACACTTTATTGTGATTGTGCTCGTAATTCTGCCTCTGGTGCTAGAATGTAAGCCCCCCCACACAAGGCATTGTGTGCAGCTGAGGCCCAGGATGAACTGAGGGACGAATGATCTGGGTGCAGGGGGACACCTTCCCAGGCTGTCCCCCTTCCATGGCAACAGTTCTGCTTTCTTTGTCTTTCAGGGATACGGAATTGTGGTGAGGGGGGGGGGGGTTCCTCCCTCCCCTGGGACCTGGTCTCTTATTGTATCAGTTGGTCTCACTTGACCTTTGATTTGATCCTTATGACTTGGATTAGATTCTAATTAGCAATTGGTCATTTTCTGTGCAATTCTACTGTTTCTTCACTGAAGATTGAATGAGGAACCCCAGTAGTCTCAAACCTCATTTTTCTTCTATTTGTTTGTTTTCCTTACTTTCAAATACCCTACTTTTTATCAAAGGATACTTCATATTATAAGTATTGTCAAGAAGTGCATGTCACTGAGGGATGGTTCAGGAATGTCACAGCCAGAGCACAACCATGTTACCAGCACCCAGATCAAGAAACATAACTGGCAAGTGTCCCAGAAATTCCTACAGTGTCCCTTCCCATTCTGTACCCCTGTCGTCCCCACCCGGGGAGCACCTGCCCTTCCTGACTTCTAACTCCTCAGGTTAGTTTTGCCTGTTGTAGTTTATATGAGTGCAATTAGAAAGTACCGACTTCTTTGGGTTTGGTTTTGACTTCATTTTTTTTTTAAGATTTTATTTATTCATTTGAGACACAGAGATACAGAGAGAGAGCATGAGCAGTGAGAGAGGCAGAGGGAGAGGGAGAAGCAGACTCCCTGCTGAGCCGGGAGCCCGATGCGGGGCTCGATCCCAGGACCCTGGGATCATGACCTGAGCCAAAGGCAGATGCTTAACCAACTGAGCCACCCAGGCGCCCCTTGGTTTTGACTTCTTTCTCACAGGATTTTGCGTGAGAGGTCCATCCATAGAGAGCTGGTTGCCTCCTGATATTCCATTTTATGAATGTATCATAATTGATCCATTCTACTGTCAATGGGTATTTGAGTATTTTTTCAGTTTGAGGTGATGGTGGTTCATGCTGCTGTGAACATTCTAGAACATGTGTTTTGGTGAACATATGTACACATTTCGGTCGAGTACATACCCAGGAATTGGATTGCCGGGGCATGGGATATGCTTACCTTTAGCTTAGTGGTTATTCCCAAAGAGAAGAAACGTTTATTCTCATCTAAGTCCCTAGACAGGGATGTATAAACTCAGCAACATGAACATTTGGGACTGGATATAATTCTTTGTTGTTAGAGGCAGTCCTGTGCATTGTAGGATGTCCCCGGTCATGATCCTCCAGATGTCAGGAGCACAGCCTCCCTCCCTAATTCATGACCTCAGAGAGGTCTCCACACCTTGCCAAATGTGCTATTGTCTCCCCGGGGTTGGGGGGAGGTCAGAATTACCCCATCACTCCGCTGCTCTAGGCTGTGAGCACTTGAAGGGCCGGGACATTTCCTGTTATTTTTCCACCATCTCCCTAGGACCAGGCGTGCCGGTGGCACTCCTGAGATTTGTGTTATTGTTTTGAAAACAGACGTGAGCGGGAAGACTTGCTCTGCTGGCCCAGGGCAGGCCCGTCCCCGGGACTGGCCACCACTGAGCAAGGCAGACCCACACAATGCAGGGCAGGGGTTGGTGCAGCCCAAGGCCAGTCTCCATCGGTGGGCATTTTCGGGGACTGGCCTGCGGCCACGGCCTCAGTCATTTTGTCTGACAACACCGTTCCGCCACCCCCCCCCGGCCCCCTCCCCTCTCCTCTGGGCAGGCGTGGCGTCCTGCACCTGCACGAGAGCAGCGGGATCCATGACATCGGCCTGCCCCAGTGGCAACTCTCACTCTGTCTGATGGTCGTCGTGGTCATCCTGTTTTTTAGCCTCTGGAAAGGAGTGAAGACCTCAGGAAAGGTAATATCTTTGTTTCTATTTAAGTTGGGACATTGGCCTGAAAGAGAAGATCTTTTTTCCTAGCTGTCACTAGGTGGTCGGCAAAAAGCAAGGGTGGGAGAAGTGGAGGTCCAGAGCCTGGGTTTGCCCCCATCCCGGCTCTGCCACTGCCTGACTGGGAGGCCCGCGACAAGTCCCTTCCCTTCCCGAAGCCCAGGGCTCCCTCACCCAGGGGTGAGGGGGTACATCAGGGCTCCACACTTCTCCACCAAAGCCCCCAGGGACTGGGACACCCCAAGGGTCTTGGGAAAAAGCCTCAAGTGACCTATTGACATGTGTTTGATAAATCACAAAGTCTGGCCTAAAACCGGATGCACATTTGCATCCTTCTCCGGAATATAACCATTTCCTTCACTATCACATCCATGCGCTTTGTCCAGCAGAGTACTGAGTGCCTGCAAGGGTCTAGGTTTCCTGGGAAGAGGGGCATTGGTGGGGGAGGAGGGCCACCAGAGTCGGCATTCTGACCTGGGTGACACCTCCCCCTACCCCTGGATTCAGTCCCTCAGGGGGAGAACACGCATCTCATGGCCCATGTTGATTCTGAGCCCGGGGAACATCAGAACAACCCCATTTGGACCCTGTGGGGTCCATGTGGAGCCCCACTGTCATTTTTTTTTAAAGTTTATATTGGTTTTTTTAAAAGATTTTATTTATTTATTTGAGAGAGAGAATGAGAGAGAGAGAGTACATGAGAGGGGGGAAGGTCAGAGGGAGAAGCAGACTCCCTGCCGAGCAGGGAGCCCGATGCGGGACTCGATCCCAGGACTCCCGGATCATGACCTGAGCCAAAGGCAGTCGCTTAACCAACTGAGCCACCCAGGCTCCCAGGAGCTCCACTGTCTTAACGAGGCTGTAGGTGAGAAATGGTCTTTCCAGTGTTGTGATTAGCTACTGCTGTGTAACAAAACAGCCTGAGATGTAGTGATGTCAAAGAACCATTTGGTACCTCTCACGATGCTGTGGGTTGACTGAGATCCGACAGGTGGGTCTTCTGCTCCATGTGATGTTGCCTGGCTCCATATCTGGGGACTTGGCTGAGCTAGAATGTTCAAGATGGTGCACATTCATGGATGGTAGTTGGTCCTGGCTAGGAGCCCAGCTGGAGCCATAAACCAGAGCGTCTTGGGTTGTTTCCACAAAACCTCTCCAAGTGGCTTGGGCTTCTCACAGCATGGCGGCCGAGTTCCAAGAGCATGTTCCAGGCAGACAAGCCCCAGCGTGCAAGTAGCTCTTCTCGTCTCCGCTTGTGTCATGCTTGCTGTTGGCCCAATGGCCAAGACAAATCTTGTGGTAAAGCCGAGAGTCAGTGTGGGAGGGGACTAACCCAGGGGCAAGTTCACTGGGGGTCATGAGGCAACAGTCTACTGTAATCAGGCAGGTGGGACTTTGTGAGAGAAGCCTTATTAAACAAGTGACTGGGCCAGTGGCATGCATCAGGGTGATCTCTGGTATTCCTAGAGTCCTTGGTCATGCCATTGAGAGCAAAGGCAGTGGCAGGGGACTGGCAGCCAGTAGGGCTGAAACCTGTCAAGAAAGGCTTGACATGGAACCTCCTGTCCGCATGTTGAAGACACAATGTCTGCCCCAAGGAGGAACCCAAATAAAGTGCAGAGCAGGGCTGCAAGCAATTCTGAGATACAGCAAAACCAGGTGAGAACCACTACCATCCCAGCACCTGGCACATAGTAGGTCTTCAGTAAGTATTTAGTGAAGGATTCATGAGGAAAGGAGGGAAGGTAGGAAGAAAGGAAAAAGGGTGGGTGGATAAATAAGTTAGGGAGCCTCACTGAGTGTTCTTTTGAATTCAGTACAGCGTATTAAGCCTTTATGGACACGTACTGTGTGCCAGGCTTGAAGCTAGTATTAGTGATGTAGGAATAAACGAGGCACAGTCCTTCTCCGATTGCTTATCATCTTATGTGCATTACAGACAGGCATGGGTCACCCTTTGTGACTGTTTCTTGAGTCTTCATCCAGAGACACACGTGTGTCCCCCTCGAAATAAACGGTAATGGTCACAAACTGTACACATACTATTCTATGTTTTGCCTTTTTTTTTTTTAATTTTTTGACTTGGCTTTAGAGATCATTTCATATCAGGTGCTCAGGTTGCATTTTAACTGAGGTGCAAACTGAACATTTCAACTGTCCTTAAATCAATTTAGCGGATCGCCATAATTTTTTGACAAGGAAACGAACTGGAATGCATTGCACACAGTAAAGTTGGAGCTGGCTTGTGGGGTTTGGATTTTAGCTATAGCAATCCACGTGTTTGAGTGTGTTTTGTGTCCGTGTACAAGGTGTTTATTACCGTGAGTTGTCGTGGTTAAAAAAGTGAGAGATCCTGCATCAGCATTTGCTCTTTGAGCCAAGGCCATGGAGAAGGTGGCGTTTGGCCCAGGTCTCTAAGGACAGGAGCAGATGGGGACGGGGCAGAGGGAGGGCATTTTCAGCAGGAGGAACCGCCTGAGTAAAGCCACAGACTGATGATAAGGCGCAGAGCTGAGCTTGCTCAGTTCCTCTGTGCAAAGGCACGTTCGAGGAGTCATGCCCTCCCCTTCGGAGTGTGAGGAGGGGCTGGTGGCAGTGGCGGGAATGCTGCCCTAGGGAAAACCCCCCACCAGGTGGAAACGAGTCATACATCAGCCACAGCCCACATTTTCTGTAAATCCCCCCAAAAGAAGCCACGGTCCACATTTTGCATAAATCTCCCAGAGCTCTGGCCGCTGAACAGGGAAGGGCAGTCCCTGCGAAGGGAGCTTTCCAGAATGGGGAGCTTCATTCAGGATATTCCTGTGCCCTGTCTTTAATTATTTATATAAAGTGGCTCATGAGATAATCAAGAGCATTGCTTCTTTCTGCCCAGACTGCATCTGGAACAGGATGGGGCTTTTCTTAGCAGGCTTCTGCAGCCACAGAGCAGCCCGAAATGAATTGCAAATGTTCACACTTTCCATCTTGGCAAGTGAAGGCTCTGTAGCTGGGAGGAGATGTAACTCCACCGCGGCAGCTGGGGGTGGGGGGCACAGTCTGAATCAGGGAAAGGGGTGACCCCACACCACACACTCTGACCTTGGCCCATTGACCACCTCAGGGCAGAGGGCGGAGGCTTGAGTGGGGAGTTAGCCCCCAGGGAGTCAGTTGGGCAGCATGTGCACTGAGGCTTGCAGTCCTGGAGTCCTGCCTGCCTCCCCCATCTCTGGAGTCCTTGGCTGAACTTGGCTCTTAGATGATGAGCCCCTAAATGTCAGACTGGAAGGCACACAGAGGCCATCTACTCCACTCTGCTCGTACACACAGGGAGGCTGAGGCCTGGAGGGGGACAGGGTGTCACCACAGTCTCAAGCATGACTAGGACTTGGCCTTGGCTCCCAGATCTCAGTGGAGTGAGTGATTAAGAACACGGCTTTGTGGCCAGAGCACCTGGTTGGAGTCCAGGCACCACTGTTTCCTGCTGGGTGACATTGGAATTAAGGCCGCTCCCTACTGAGGGCGGTTAATAATCGTGCCAACCTCCAGGGCCACTGGGAGGATGGAGGAGAGGTCGTTGGTGCGGGGCTGGCAGATGGAAATTGCTCAATAAATGATCCTTGCCCTGCCTTTGACTCCTTCCTCGGCACCCCTTCCAGCGCTCCGTCCCTGCCTCAGAGGCTTGCAGACTCTGCTGCCGCTCAGTGCAGCTGTGGGGAGGGGCGGGCCCAGCTCCTACCCGCTCCGTTTACATAGTGGACTAAGTTTTCAGAAGGCTTGGGCTCCCCTCTGCCTGAAGATAAATCAAGACAACAGAACTGGCTGGGGGCGGCCACCATGTTCCACCAGTGGTACCGCTAGGCTCTGGGCTGTTTGGGGGATGGGAAAAGACAGACCACCTCTCAGATTCTGGCAAAGAGGGGTGGGGTTGGGGAGAAAGCTGGACCAATTAAAAAAAAAAAACCTGAGTTTTAGAATTTTTGAATTGAAAGGTCATTTTGTTCCTTGTGAGTTTCAAGTCCTAATTCTACCCAAGTCTTCCCACGAATGGTTCAATGCAAGCTGGTCTGCCTTACTTTAGTGACTTAATCAGACCCTGTTATAGTGAAGAATATCGTCTGCACATGAGCAATGAAGATGCTAAAATATTTACAGCTTGGTGGGGTTTTTTATGTAACATCAGTTCATACCCCTCACCCCACAAATCTTGTATGTCTTCGTTATTTGTGTAAATGTCCCTAAAACCCAGTTTGGAGGATCCCACATTCTGAATCATTAGAGGTTAAATCAATGCAGTTTTGTAGTGATGAAGCACAGACATTTATCATATCTGTGTCAGAGTAGACCTTAGTGGTGACCCCGAGCAGTGTTTCTCGACCTTAAATGCACATAAGAATCACATGGAAGGCTTGTCAAAACTCAGTATTGCGGGATCTCTCCTTGAGAGTCTGATTCCATGGGGGTGGGGCAGGAATTTGCATTTCTGACAAGCTCCTAGGTGATGCTGATGTCTCTGGGCCATGGGCCTCACCTTGATCTAGGCAATCCTTTGCCTAATGCCTGGATCTCTGGCAAGATCTGCACACCTTCAGTGACGGGGACCTCACTGTCTCCCCATCTCCCTGGGAAGCTCATACTCTCTTTAGAGAGCTCTCTTCATTAGAAAGTTCTGATTATCAGCCATTGGTTTGAGTTTGGAGCCTCAGACATGACTAACGAGTGCTGCCCGCAGACCCCCACGGAGATTCCTTGGAGTCAAACCTGAGGATGCTTTTTGATGGGTGGAGTATGGTCTCACCTGGCCTGCTAGGCTAGCCATTGGGCCTGCAGCTGGTAACATGAGTTGTAGGGGAACACAGCAGTTTGGACCCAGTAAAAAGTTATATGAGGGCTCCTCCCGTGCCTGTCACCAAAGAGTTAGACCCATTTGTCCCAGTTTGGGAGAATAAATCCAGGATTAATATGGAGCCAACCAACCAGATGCAATGGCTTCACTTTCCAAGGCCTGTTTTCCTCCTTATTTGTTTTTGGCAATTTGTCCTCCTGTTCCTGCATTTCTGAAAGAAAACAGATCCACAAAGACTCCACCCCCTCCCACATAGGACAAGGGACCGATGGAGGAACAACTGGATAACATGAAACAGAGGAGCCTGATTCCTCTTCTGATTCCCTCAGAAGACATGACCAACCACTGATGCATTGAATTACTCCCTGACTCATTTGCTCATTCATTCACTTGCTCATTCTTTCATTTGTTCTTGGACTAATTTGGTCATTCACTAACCCTCAGCATTATCACTGGCTCACTCATCTGTCTACCCATCCATATACTCAGCAATTTACTTACCCAACCACCCATCTACCATTTAACTATCTACCCAACTATATATCCAACCATCCAGTCATCCGTCCATCCAATCATTCATCTGTATAACTGTCCAATCATTCATCCATCCATCCATCCATCCATCCATCCATCCATCCATCCACCCAATAATTAATCTATACAACTGTCCAATCATCCATCCATCCAGTCATTCATCTCTGCAGCTGTCCAATCATCTATCCCTCTATCCAACAAATGTTTTTAAGCACTTATGTATGCCACGTGCATGATACGCATTTGAAAAATATAGGGGTTTTGCTTCCAAGGAGCCCCTGGTGTAATGGGAAGGATGGACAAGAAGGATAAATCCCAGTCCTTCCATGTAGGTATGGAAAACAGAACTTCGTTTTTCACATTTCATTTTTTGCGTTGAGCCCATCTCTTTCTAGGCCAGCAAAGAACTTTACCCTTAGTCATGTTTCAGGGCTTCCAAATTCTCCCCAGGGATGTGTGAAGATTCTAGAGGCTGCATAGTGTCAGGGCTTTGGGAGGAGGGACCCTCTGGTCCTTAAGTCATGGATCCTCTTTTGCTTTAGCTGAGTCTTCTTGGGTCTGGCTAACCCAGCGCTGAGCAGATTTTTTGCTGGAGGCACAGTCTTCTTTCTGCAAGGCTCTCCGTGGCTACACTTGCCTAGAGCAGTGATGTTTAACCTTGACTGCACATTTGCATCACCCAGGGAGGGGGGAAGCTTTCAAAACATACTGAAGTGCAGGCCCCACTATGGACCGATTCAATCAGAAACCCCAAAAATAGGATCTGGACTTTGACATTTGAAACTATAACGTTGCACAGAGTACTCTAATGTCTCAGGCGTGAGAAGGGACGGGGAGGAAGCCCATACAACCTTCCTCTGTCCCTACTTTTGGTCTCTGTTCTTCCACCTTGGGCAAGGGGGTAAGAGAAAGGTCACTTTTTAGTCTGGAGATAATCTCTTTCTGTCTGGGTTTCTGGACGAGACGGTTTGTCTTTGTCCTAAATCCAACCCGCGATAAAGAACAGCAGGAGATTCTGCTTCCTGCCCCACCGCTTCCCTTCTTGGCCAATGAATTCCTTCTTGGGCAATGGGTTGGGAGGCTATGTTTGAAGGAAGGTAGAGGAGGTGGAGAGCCGAGGAAGCGGGGAGGAAGCGGGTGGAGAGCTTAGGTGGGTGTGCTTAGATCTGCCTGGGGCAACTTGAAGGGGTCAGTAGAGGCGGCTCAGGGAAGAGGTGTTGGGAGCCGTGAGAACCCCGTCTCTGCCCTGGCTGCCCTTCACTCCCGGGGCTGTGCCACCTCCATGTGCGGACTCTCCCGCCTGGTTCCGGGCTGCTCAGGGGAGTGGCCTGGCCCTAGAGATGGAGCTCGGGGCACGTGCCCGGGGTACAGGAAGGTTTGGGGAGGGCGTGCCTGGGTCCCTGGGTGAGGGCCTGACCCCGATGGCCCGCCCCCATCCACTGCCAGGTGGTGTGGATCACGGCCACGCTGCCCTACCTCGTGCTCTTTGTGCTCCTGGTCCACGGCGTCACGCTGCCCGGCGCCTCCAACGGCATCAACGCCTACCTGCACATCGACTTCTACCGCCTAAAAGAGGCCACGGTCAGTGCCCAGGGGACCGCCCGCCCTCGCGCCAGGGTTGGGGAGGGTTCTCGGGACGAGCGGTAGGTAGGAAATCTGGTCCCAGTTCCACCACAAAT
The DNA here is from genome assembly GCF_003265705.2 of Callorhinus ursinus. NCBI lineage: Eukaryota > Metazoa > Chordata > Mammalia > Carnivora > Otariidae > Callorhinus > Callorhinus ursinus. The sequence goes on along the minus strand of NW_027397118.1, from coordinate 744,517 downwards.
CTGCGGCGTAGCCTGGGACGGAGGACAGGTGCTTCCGTCTCTGGGCTGCCGCTTCTCCGTCTGACTGACACCCACTTGCTTTGCACCTGACACTCCCCCAGCTCAGATGGCCCAGGATTCTGTGGCTCTGCGTGGTGTCCTTTGCAGACCCCTCTTTCCGAGGGGAGCAGGACTCTGTCCTGAGTCCTGGTACCGGCCATGGCCCCCTAGCTCCCCCCCCTACCCCAGCCACCCCAGCCCTAATTCCACGCTCTGGTCCCCAGCCTCACCCTCGGCTGCCATCAACTTGAGGTGGGGAGAAGCGGCGGCGGGAGGCGCAGGGCGATCTGGACCCTGCTGACCCCCCGCCCCATGCTTGCCACGCCTCCTCCAGTTCACTGTCCTGCCCAGAGGCACGGACTAAATGAAGGTGGGGTGAATGGGGAGTGGAGCCCAAGGTAGTGGGATGAGGTTGGGATCAGAGACAGCCTTGGAGGTACCCAGTGCCTTGAGCATCTCCCAACCATGGCCTAGATCATTTCCGCCTCCTCCCTGAAGCCCGCGTCCATGCTCACACCTTAGCATTTCCCCTCACTCTTCCCAAAGGCTTCTTCACACTCTCTGAACCCACAGTAACCCCCACAGGCGGGAGCAACATAGGCTCAGGAGGGACGCGTCCCAGTACACACCTCCCATAGTTACAATGTCCCAACACACCACAGTGGTATAGCCCAATAACCAAGGGGAAAACCTATTTCCTTAGTAACTGTCAGAAAGCTAACAGAGCTTAGGACTCGCACCGGTCTCGTAAATTGTGAAATAAGTCAGAGTTCTGCTTGTTCTCCACCTGCTCAAATATCCTGTCTTTCCGACGAGTAGAAACTGAGCCCGTGTGATGTCTCAGGGAGCAGACCTATCCTCCATCGGATTGCTTCTCTTGTTCCAACCTCTGCTCGCAGAGTACGGGGAGCCTAGGATAACATGAGCGAGGTGCCAGAAAACTCGAAAATCCCACTGGCATGGGGCTCTCGGTCCAAGTGGGCTGGGTGTAACTGCCCCCCCCGCCCCGCCCCACGCAGATGTGCAGACAGGTGAAACTGACTAGGGCGAGACATTGTTTTGGGGGTGGGTGCTCAGATCTCTGGGCTTCCAGCCACGTGCTTTCATCACCCACAAGATGGAATAAGTAACCCCAGTGCCCTCCCCGCCCAGGAGTCAGCACTGTCTGTGGGCTGGTGGAAGCTGCTAGGAATCCTTGTCCCTTTTCTGAAAATGCTGTCTGTGTAACTCCTGAAATGGTCCTACCTTTTGCCCTCACTCCATCCACATTTGAGCCTAGCACCGTGAGTTCAGTAACTTCCTTTGAAAATCTCGACATCAGACTGATCCCGTGAGTTCGTCCAGGCTGAGCTCGTTCATGGTCACCAGAGCCAGGAGCTGCTAGAGGGGCCGCAGTCTCTCTCCACCAAAGCTTCGCTCAGGCCCCCAGGGAGGAGTTGCGTGGCTGCCCATCTCCGGGTCAGACCTCGCTTCCTCGGGTCTCAGACATCCCTGGGGCTCCCCTGCCTTCCCGGAGCAGCCTTCCCGTTCTCTAGGAAGCAGAGGGTGATGGCTCTTGTCTGCCCGTTTCAGGTATGGATCGATGCGGCAACTCAGATCTTTTTTTCTTTGGGGGCTGGATTTGGAGTCCTGATTGCGTTTGCCAGTTACAACAAATTTGACAACAACTGCTATAGGTAAGATCCTTGTCAGGGCTCTGGAAAGCTCTAGATCCTGGGGACCGACCCCTGCAGGGATGGGAGAGAGGGTTCTGGTCTGGGGCAAGTCAACTCTTCCAGGGTTTCTCCCTCTGTGAAATGAGGCAGAGTGGACCTTCCGTGAACTCCAGAGGGGGTGTTCTATGAACTCTGACGTGGGGGGCTCCTAATGATGCATCTCAACGCAGGACACCTCTTAAACAGGCAAGGTCCTCACCTGGGAAGGTCAGGGCCCCCAGCGCCGGGAGGTCATGGGGACAGGCAGCTGGTGCAGAGGAGCACTGTGTGGCTTTTGAGAGCAGACGGCATTGTCTGTCTGTCCATCTGATGCCCAGACAGGCAAGGGCTGGTCGCATGAGAGGTGAGGGCCTGGCAGAGTCAGGGGTGAGACCGCAGGGTGGACTGAGGGGTCTGCTCAGGGCAGCAGTCAGAAGACCACGTTGTAGCTCGGGTCTCGCTCAGCATCTGACACTTCCTCCCATGGGCCCAGTGCGGTGAGGCCTTCAGACGGGGGCACGCCTGGGGCCCGCTCCCGTCAGACAGAACCACAGCCCCTCTAGTGTGAGACAGACGGGGATGGACATGTGCCAGGGCGGCAGGCTGGGGAAGCGGGGTGATCAGCAAGAGCGGGAGGGGAGCTTGAGGGGAGCCTTGGAGGATCGTTGGCATTGTGACGGGTGGACACAGAGCAGAAGGCACACTTGGTGGGGATAAGCCTGAGCGGAGCCGGGGAGGTGGTGCGTCGGTGGGCCAGCAAGCTGACTGGTCTGGTTTGTTCCAAGACTGCGTGTTGGGGAGTCATGGAAAGGAAGCCAGGAAGGAAGGTTGGGTCATCTCAACAAAGCTCTTGAAGGCCTGGGTGAGAAGCTGAGAAGCAGTAGGGAGCTACGGGCAGTTTGCTGAAGAGGGAGGCTGGTCATGTGATTCCCCAACAAGAGTTGGACACCAGCTCCTGATCTCAAAGTGGTCCTGACCCAGTGGGGCACTGGGGTCCCCATGGCAGCGGGGGGTGGGGTGGTGTTGGAAGTAGCAACTCCATAGACAGGGGAGCAGGGTGGGGGAGTTAGGCCACTTGACCCCATGGTTCTCCTCGCCCCCAGGGACGCCCTGCTCACCAGCACCATCAACTGTGTCACCAGCTTCATCTCTGGGTTTGCCATCTTTTCCATCCTCGGTTACATGGCCCACGAACACAAGGTCAACATTGAGGACGTGGCCACTGAAGGTGGGTGCACAGACACGGGAGGCACTGAGAAAGCCAGCGCGCCCCTGGCCGGCGGCTTCCCTGTGGGTGGCTGTGGGAACGAGAGGGCCGGACCTGGAACCTTCCACACCGTCCGTATCACGGGCTTTCTCTGAGGCCATCGGTGGGCGTTCCCGGCCATCCTGGCTCCTGCCTGTGCAATGGAACCTTCCCGTGAGTCGGGCTAGGCGGGACCAGTTGTGGAGCCCTGGGCTGAGCACTTGACATACCCTCATTAGTTCTCACGGTGCTGTGAGGTGAGTGTGAATCGGCCCACTTTAAAGGTGAGAAAGTGGAGACTCAGGCCACGGGAGTGGTTCAAGGTCACCCAGCTCGTGAGCGACGGTACCAGCATTCAAGGCCTGAGCAGTCCGGCCTTGGACCCTGCCCTCCCCTACTGCTTCTCCTATTCTTATGGCCACAAAGAAGCTGGGGCCTGGCAGGGAACTCGAATGGGCTCGGAGGACCACAGACTTTGGAGAGTAAGAGGCTCCCTGAGGGTGTGCGGGGGTGGGATCTGCAGCCCGTGGCCTGCCGCTGTCCCCGCTCGGCTCTCTGGCCTGGCTGCTGGAGGTCCGCCTCCTTGGGGCATAAGGGACTGTGAGCTGCAGCTGGAGTCACCTGTCATCCGCAGACCCCGGGATCGCTCTACCCCAGGGGACTGGCCAAAAATCGCGGGGTTGGCTGGGCGGATGGGGCCTCGGCTACTCTTCCGCCGTCCGCATTTCAGACCAGCAGGCCCAGCCCTTGACGAGGTCCTCCCTGCTTCTTACAGGAGCCGGCCTGGTTTTCATCTTGTACCCAGAAGCCATTTCCACCCTGTCGGGATCCACGTTCTGGGCCATCGTGTTCTTCGTCATGCTCTTGGCTCTGGGAATTGACAGCTCAGTGAGTGACCCTGCTCGGGAGATCATGCCACACACACTGGGGGGTGGTGAGGGGTGGGGACACTGAGCCTGACCCACCCCACCCCCCAACGACTCAACCTGAAGTACCCACCTGATGGCTAGTCGTTTCCAAGAAGCCCTAATTAAAGGCAGACAAGGAAGTGAGTTCCTCTAGGCCCAGGCTAAGGACCAGTAGAAACCCCAATGGCATCACAGAAATCCATCCCAGAAGCTGCCATCAGATGAGCCGGCCCAGGCCCTCCTCTGGCACCTGGGGAAACGGAACTTAAGGAGCACATGGGTGGAACATTTCTTATCTCACCAGGCACTCTTCCCACTGGAGTTCATCACCAACAACCAACGAAAACACTCGCAGTCCCATTGGTTTCTTAGAACCTTTTGTTTTACCTGTAGGCAAGATTAGATTTACCGACCTCTTTAGGTCTGTGCCCACCTCTGGTACGTCACGCCTGGAAGTTTGCCAGAAGTCTCGGGCTAGGGCTGGCGAATGAGGGTCCTCTTGGTGCCTCTTCTTTTCAGTCGGTAGATCTGCCAGGAGCAATGTGTTGAGAAGGATTCTGAGGCTGCTTCCAGGCTCATAGGAAGGAATCTGGATCTGTGGTTAACACCGTCTGCGGGGGCGGCGGGGGGGTACAGGGGCAGGTATAGGGAGGGAGTGAGGGCATGCGTGCTTCTCGCCTGCCACCCCAGGCTTGGGGTGTCGCTTGAGTAAGCACATGATTCGTACTCACGGGAGACCCTTTCAGACTCTGAGAGGCTGGCGTGGGAGGTGACCACTTGCTTGACAGTTGGAAAGGCAACGAGAAATCCTTGTCAGAAACTGTTGCCTGAAGTTCCAACCGCTAGCAGCTTTCCTCTGGGAGTGGTTTCCAGAAACTTATATGCAAAGAGACGACATCCCTGAGCATTTGGCTTTACCCCTTGCACCCTCCTGGGCTCATGGGTCCCCACTCAGGGACAGTAGACTGGGACCTGTTGACCAGAGGGAGACAGAAGTTACCTCTTCAGCCTCTCCCACATAGTTCTGAGTGGGCCTGAGAGCAGGGCAGAGTGGGGTGAAGATGAGGAGGAAGGCGAGGCCGCCACACCAGGGTGCCCCAGCCCCCCCCCCCCGCCCCCAGGCTTCGGGAGGTCCGAGGGAGCCTGGGGCCTGAGACTCCGCTGCGGGCCGTCCCTCCTACCTGCTCCTCACTCTGCCTGGCCCCGTCCAGATGGGAGGCATGGAGGCCGTCATCACGGGCCTGGCGGACGACTTCCAGGTCCTGAAGAGACACCGGAAACTCTTCACATTCGGTGTCACCTTTGGAACCTTCCTCCTGGCCCTGTTTTGCATAACCAAGGTGAGGAGGGGCTGGGCTCTGGGTCACCTGGAGCTCATGGGGCTGTATTTCAATCCAATCCGGTCAGGAATTCCCAGCCTTGGAGCTGGGGTGGGGTGGGGTGGGGGTGGAGGGGCTAGGGTAAGCTCAGGGGGAACCACGGGGGGACCAGCATCCTCAGCCCTGTGGCCTGATTCCCCCACCAGGGCGACCCCCCAGTGTCCCCAGTCTCTTCCACCTCTGAGCCTGAGGAATTCCAGGCGACTCTTTGAAACGGCTGATTTGTTTGAGGGGCAGCCGAAGTCCCTTTGAAAGCCAGCTCACTTGTTCCCAGCTGAGAGACCCACCCTCAGCCTTCGGGAGAATGCAGATACGTGACATCAGACAATAGCACCAGGACCCCGACACCCACCTTATCAGGCAGGGTTCTGAGCCAGGGACACGGGACAGGGGCGTCGGGATGGATGTGACAGTCAGTGGCCATTTCTGGGCAGGATGGCCTCAGGCTTTCTCTCTCCACGCCCAGGGTGGGATGTACGTGCTGACCCTGCTGGACACCTTCGCGGCGGGGACTTCCATTCTGTTTGCTGTGCTCATGGAAGCCATCGGCGTCTCCTGGTTCTACGGTACGTGGGGGGCCCCGAGCACGTGGAAGAGCCTCGGTCACCGCCTGGACATGCAAAGGCTCTCCATTTGCAGGACAGCCACTGCTGACCCCAGGGCGGAGCAGGTGGCTTCTTGGGCACAGCTCCCCCCACCCACCAGCTCATCTTTGCCTTTGAACAGAAAGCTGCAAAGACCCCCCAGGGCCGCCCAGGGCCAGCTTTTAGAGAGGAACGCAGAGGAAGCTGCGGATCCCCCAAGCCATAAAATTCCTTCTAGAATAGGGTGGCCACGGGTAGCAAATAGAATCCAAGACACCCAGTTACACTTGAACTTCAGATAAACGATGAGTACTTGTTTTAGTACAAGTATGTCCCAAATACGGGATGCAGTTTTAGTTCAACTAAAACTGTCTCCATTGTCTCTCCGAAACTCTGTCTGAAACTCAGATGGAACCAGTAGCTCACGTTCTCTCTGGCAGCCTTATTCTGGAGCTGGACGGGGAGAAGGTGCCACAGGTTGTCACCTGTGTTCCGACTGTTCCTTTCTTTCCCCACGAGTCACATCAAAGAGTCGACCAGTGTGAGGCTGGACGATCCTGCACAGTGACGTCACCTGGGGCAGGTCCCCTCCACTCCCGGAGCACTGTTTTCCCTCTGCAAAAACAAAGCGGAGTGGCACGTAAAAGGCGGTACTATATATTTTTTTAAAATTTTCATTGAAGCGTAGCCAACATGCGGTGTTGTATTAGCTTCAGGTGTACAGCATAGCGATCGGACACTCTGTACCTTCCTCGGGGCTCGCCACCATGGTGTTGTCACCACCGGTCACTGAACAGTGTCCCTATATATTGTCCCTTATCCTCCCCGTGCTCCATGACTTATCTACTTAAGAGCTAGAAGTGTGTACCCCTTACTCTCTTTGCTCGGTCTCTCGCATCCCCCTGCCCGGCTCCCCTCTGGCCACCGCCCTTATGTTCTGTGTATTGAAGAATCTGGTTTTTCCTTTCTCTCTTTTTTGCTTTGTTCCTTTGGTTTGTTTTTTGAGATCCGGCAGGTGAGAGGAGTGGTATTTGTCTCCCTGAGACTGCCTGACTTCACTTAGCACGGTGCCCTCTAGGTCCATCCATGTGTCACACACGGCACCTGCTGGGGGTGACTTCCGCACCAGCCAAGCGCCCGCGCCCGGGTGTCCCAAGTGCCATGGTGCCCACGGCTAGCCTCACTGCACCGCCCTCCCCCCGTCCCGGGGCCTGACCCTCAGGGGAGGGCCACAGCGGGGAGGCCGGGGGCTCTTCGGGGGCCATGTGACCGGCCTGCCCTGTGTGTGCCCAGGTGTGGACAGGTTCAGCAACGACATCCAACAGATGATGGGGTTCAAGCCGGGCCTCTACTGGCGACTGTGCTGGAAGTTTGTGAGCCCCGCCTTCCTCCTGGTGTGTACGGGCCCGGCCGGGGCTTCCTGGGGCGAGGGGGCTGGGTCCAGGCAGGGGGCCGGGGATTGAGGGGGGGGGCGGGCATGGGCTTGTGCAGACATGCAGATGGGGTGCGGGGATGCCCAGTGCTGTTCATAGCATGGGAGGCTTCCACCGTGGCGGGTCTCCAGCTGGGGCCGGGTCCCCTGAGCACTGTGTGTCACCTTCCCGTGCCTCGACTCTGTGTCTTGCTCCTTCTGTCTCCTTTTGGTCATCGTTGGCTCCTTGAATGCTTCTTCCTTCTGTCCCTCCTTTTTTTTCTCTCCTTCCTGCTTTCCTGCGTTCCCTGCGACCCCTCGCTTCCCGCGGGCCTGCCGCCGCCTCCCTCCCACCTGCTCCCCTCCCGCCCCTCCCTGTCTCTCTCTTCCTTCGGTCCCTTCCCCCCGCCCCCCCCCCCCCCCCCCCCCCCCCCCCCCCCTCTGGCTCTCCTCCTTCGCCCCCCCCCCCCCCCCCCCCCCCCCCCCCCCGGTGGTGTCCCCGCAGTTTGTGGTGGTGGTGAGTGTCGTCAACTTCAAGCCGCTCAACTATGACGACTACGTCTTCCCGCTCTGGGCCAACTGGGTCGGGTGGGGCATCGCGCTGTCCTCCATGGTGCTCGTGCCGGCCTACAGCATCTACAAGTTCTTCAGCATACGGGGCTCCCTCCGGGAGGTGAGCTCGGGGTGCGGGCCGGGTTTGGGGGGGAGGGCGGCATGGCGGGGCGTCTCCAGGCGTCCCTGATGAGCCCAGAGAGGGCAGACCCGAGGGCCGGACCCCAGAGCCACCAAGACGGACAAGTCGCCGCCACGCCCCAGCCCGCGTTTTCACATTTTTAACCCCATGGACCTCGGCAAGGTCAAGGGAGCGCTTAGCACGCGGCCTGGCACAAAGGAGGCGGTCAGCGCACGCCCCCTGCTGTCGGGTCCGCGTCGCACACGTCCGTCCCTGCTGTTACTGTGTAGGAGGGCACCCTCAGCCCTCGCGGCCACTTCTGAGGTCTGTCATGCCCCGGATGGCCCCATCTCCCAGTCGGCGCTCCCCGTGACCTGGCCACCTCAGCTCTTACCTGCCTCTTTCCCGAAACCCGACGACTACCAGCCTAAACCAGAGATTTCCAGAATTCATTCTCTTCTTTTACTCGTGCGCATTGTGTGTGCAGATACACGGAGAAGGGCTTAGGAAGCGGCGCGTTTCCTCTGAAATGATGTCTGTCCTGTTTGGTTACGCAAAGGCCCTTCCCTTTATAAATCATGGCGACAGTCTTTGCCTCGTGTCCTTACTTTGCAAGATGAAGCTTCCATTCCTCTACCCCGCCCCGTAGTGCCCTCACTCCCCAGCTGCTGGGCTGGGAGGGTGCCTGGCCCCTGGGCCCTAGACGGAACTCCCCAGGGCTCACATTGGAACCCGAGGGCAGACAGACAAGTGAGGACGGCGAGGAGTGAGCCATACAAGGACTTCGGGGAGAGGGTCCCAGGCAGGGTTGCGTCTGTGCGCTCCTCCTGGATCTGCTTGGAGCTTTTTACTTTTCACGCTTGGGGAGCAGGGAGGGCTCCCCGCTGCGTAGTGATCCCTCATTGGCCCCAGTGCATCCCCCGCCCTCCCCGAGTCCCCGGCCTGTGTCTGCAGCACGGCAGAGACGCCTGCCCTGACACCCCGCCGTGCCCTCCCTGTGCCCCGGGCTCGTCCCCTGTGGCACTCACTTAGCTGCGGTTTCACAATGACCCATGTGTGTATGTGTTCGGTGACACACTTGCAAGGTCCCCCAGAGCAGAGTCGGTGTGTGTCTCTGGGGCCCCGGGGCCTCCCCGGGTGTCGGGCCGCGGTAGTCGGCCCGGGACACAGCCACTGGCCAGATGACTCAAGGTGAACAGACCCGCTCCACAAGCAAGGACAGGGGGTGTATTGTATGGGCCTCACAAGCCGTTCATGCGGGACTTTAGGGCCAAATAGCAGGTGGCCTGTAGCTGGGGGTGGCTGCCGGCTGCTGGGATGGTATCCCCGGGCCCGGCTGAGGCCTCCTCCCCGTCTTCATCTTGTCACAGAGACTGGCCTACGGCATCACCCCGGAGAACGAGCATCACCTGGTGGCCCAGAGGGACGTCAGGCAGTTCCAAGTAGGTGCAGGCTGGAAAGTTCTGGGCGGGGGCCAGGCCCTAGCGGCTCCCCACTGCGTGCTGGCTACACGCCCACACGCCCCCAAACCCCAAGCAGCTGGGGGCTGTATAGTCCCACGGCTATGGCGTCAGGAAGGGAGGAGAGGGGCCTGTCCTCGGCGTCTACCAGCTTCTGCCTGACCCTCAGCTCCTCGGTCCTGGGAAGCCCAATGTCCGGTCTTTCCTAAAGCTTTATTCTCTCTCTCTCTGAGTGGTCGCCACGCTAGGCTGGGGATCTCTTATCTTGGAGGAAGAGCTGCAGGTGCATCAGTAACACGTTGACCTAAGTCCTTTTCCCTTAAAATCCTTGGGGTTGGGGTTTTGAGGAGGGTCCCGGTGAGCCCCTTGTTTTCAGACTTGCTGTGAGGCTTTGGGAGGCTTCTTGGCCTTTTCGGGGGCCTGAGTGACAAGCAGGTAATCAGCCTGCATGTTCTCCGGGGTCTTTGGAGTGAGGGCTTGTGTCCTCTGCCCGCCCAGTGCTTCTTGCTGCCCTTCTCAGCTGGGGTCCCCGCCTGTCCCCGGCCCCGGCATAGACACCTGTTCTCTTCCTCTGCAGCTACAGCACTGGCTGGCCATCTGACCCGGCCCCAGGGAGGAGCCCTGCCGCGCCCGTGTCCAGGTCCAAGGCTTCGCTACCACCCCGGGCACAGTCTTGAAAATCCTCTCCTGAAAGATGTGTCTTTCCATCCCTCTTCCTCTTTCCCCAGTTACAAATGGTTTAGTGACCTGGTTTTTATTCACCTTCTGTTCATCGGGCCCGGGGGCTTTGAGTTCAGATTTGGAAAGCCTCAAGGGAGAAGAGGAGGGGAGGGAAATGGAAGAATAACTTCTGTTGAACCTCTTTTGTGTGGAGAAGGTCTCACGCCGCTTTGGGATCTGGCCCAAGCTGAGCTCCATGGCTCGGGCGGAATTCCCCACCACGCGTGCTTGTACTTTGGGTCACGGAAGAAATCCTGTCGGCCAAATCAGAGAGGGGATGTTCCTCTTGGTGAGACATCATAAAGCCAAACACACACAAAAAGCCCCGCTGGGTCTGGGGCAGGGAATCCTTTCTCTTGCCACCTGGTCAGCGCTGTGGTGTCTGAACCTTGGTCAGGGAGCTGGGGTTGGTGTGTCTCTGTCTTGGGTCTATGGATAGATGCTTTGGGGGATTGTGAGCAGAAACCTTCACAGTCAGTTTTCACTCTGGCTCAGCTGAGTCTGATGTGTGTGTGTGTGTTCTGGAACATTCTTCCTGGGGAATCCCACCCAGCAAGGTCTCCCACCCAGTACGGTCCCCGGGCTTTTCAAGTGATAGGGGGTGGCCCCGAAAACTCCCTTTGTCTCTCTTCATGGTCTGGACTTAGCACCTGAGGGCAGGGTGGGACCAAGTACAGAGCAACCTGGTCACTCAAGTCGAGGGGAGAATATTCTGAGTTGATGGAGCGGGTTGGTGGTTTTAGAGAATTTCCAGCTTAACTTCTGTTACATGTTCACGCGTGGCGCCCTCTGGTGGTGGTGGTTAGTTTCAGCTCCTTCAGAGAACGGATTCGTAGTTTGGTTAAGGTGGTGGCATCTGTTTGGGGTTTCTGTTTATGGTTTGAGTCTCTTCTTATGTACCCGCTGGAAATCGAGTTCAGAGGTTCTTGTTGTGACTGTGGAAGCTCCTGTTGAAGAATCTTGGGCCATAAGTAAATAAATAAAGAGGCCACTTATACTGGGGGTGTAGGAAGACACACATCCGGAAGGTGCTTTGCATAAACCTGGGGTGTCCCTGAGCCTGACCAATGGATCATGCAGTTTGTGGAAGAGGGTTATAAGAGGGCCAGCTGGGGGCAGCGAGGTGGTTTCCTCTCTGACGGTCCTGAGATTTCCCTGCTAAGTCAGTGTCCGTGGGTCATTTTTTGGAGAAAAGAGGGAAAATCAGAAGACTTTTGGTCTTTTCGTGTAAAAAGGCCAGCTCTAAGTCTGCGACAGCCCAGGTGGCAGGTGTCTTAGACCACTGTGGAAGGCGGGTCCTGGGAGTGGAGCATCCAACAGAGTAGAACAGTAAGATGGGGGTCTGGGTGATGAGGGCAGGGTGACCCATCTCGGGTGGGATCTGGCCCCGTGAAGGGTAATTCTTCCCTCGGTGTTACGCTTGTTTTCCACAAAGCACTTTCATCCCTGTCACCTCCCGTCTTCCCAGCAAGGGCTGCAGGGCCGGTCTCTGTCCCCATTTCCGAGATGGGAACACCAAGGCCCAGCATTTCGGGCACTCTGGTTCAAGCGCTGTCAGCTCCTAAGGGATCCAGTCAGACCCTCAGCTCAGATCCCTGGACTGTCAGCCCAGAGCACTCTGAAATCCCCTGCACACTAGGGTTTCCCCCCACCCAGGCTGTCATTAAAAATAAACAAAACCCAGTCGAACAGCCAGATGGGGTCTCTTAGCCAAAGAACAATGTGTTGGAAGAAGGAGAGAGGGGAGAGGATGTCGTTTGGTCCCATCTAGCTAGTTGCCAGAGGAGATCGTTGAACCGCTCCCTTTCGGATGAACACAGCTGCTCCGGGGAACAGCGGGGTGTGACCGCGGAGGCTGGCTGGCTGAAATGAGGGTGAACAGAAAAGCCTGTGTGTATCAGAACAGGGACACCCTCCAGAGAGAAACTGCCATCCGCATGTGGCCTTTCTGCCTCTAGATATTTGTCCCAAGGGTGAATCGGAGATGTGGTGCTAGCTGATCCAACACCAAACCAACGCAATGGTGCTGCTTTTGGTGGGGGGAGTGGGCTCCTGAGCCTGGGGCGAGGGGCGAGGGCGGGTGTGGCCCCCCTCCCCTGGGGGTGGCAGGGGGACCCAGGAAGCCCTTGGAAGCCTTGGAGGTGCCGGCAGACACTCTGGGCTCACCTTCCACCCACACTTAGTGGAGGGGGAGTACGTCCTTGATCCTGAGTCACGCTTGACTTCTTTTTTGTGGCCTTTTTTTGATAGCAGAGGTTACCCGACATGAGGGTACTCCCGTGTACTGTATATGACACTTTTGCATTTTACCAGATTTTTAAAGGATTATTATTTTCCATGAAATGTAAAATATCGGTTTAAGACCACCGCGTTAACATCTGCTCAGTGTCCAGTGATTCCGTGTCCACCTGTGAGCGGGTCTTCATTCTAGATGCAGAGGACACAAAGGAGAAAGGGGAGCTGCCAACTCTTGCCAAACGTCCTGCTGAATACAAGTCTCCGAAGCTGCCTTAATTCTCGGACGGCAGCCCCGCCCGGGGTGGGAGGGGGTGTTGGCTGTCTCTGGGTGTAGGACCCGTTTTGCAGCCCTGGTGATGTGAGCCCGAAGCATTCTTACCAAAGAAGTCATTTCTTAGTAGAGAAGCCCGCTGAGCTCATTTCATTTGTTTATTTCCTTTGGAAGCCAGGGGAGGGAGAAGGGAGAAAAGCATGCACAGCTCAGCATTCCGAGCCACAGGGACCTGGGTCTGCAGCCTCGCTGGGCTCCTGGGGAGGGGGGAGCTTTATCTCTCGGGGCTTCGGGGTTCTCTGCACAAGCAAAGCTTGGATCCCATAATTGAAGGTCCCATCCAGTTAAAAAAATGCTCCTGTCTCCATGACAATGTTCTTGTGCTAGATGTACAGTGAGGGAAGTACATCGTTTACCGCAGGACCTTCCAGAATGATCTGGTGACCCGTAACCTGTGAAGTAGAGCAATGTCCGATTTCTGGCCTCCAGAATGTGGATTTTTCTGGACATTCAGTAGTTCCTCCTTCTCTGGTATGTCCTCAATGGATGCCAGAAACACTGGGTATTTAAAAAATAAAATCCAACCCTTTTGTTTTGAGGATGTTGAGGGTGACGCGTGTCATGCCCATGTGAGCCCCAGGATCCGCAGCTAGGCGGGCGTCCGCATCGTTACTGCCGCCAAAGACACTGGTAAATGTGAAGTTGCTTTTGGGGTACCCGCCCTCGTCCCTCTGCTTCTCCACTTCTGTGTAAATAAGGATTGTTCCAGTGGTGCCCTCTCTGTGTCATGGACTGTACCAATGTCATGCAGGTTTCTCTGTCTGGTGTGGATTTATTTTAAAAGCTGTTCTCTTCATGGAAAAATAAGTCTACAGAGTAATAAAGGATATTTCCTGTGCCACATATCTGGTAGTTGGGTTCTTTCTGCCAAGAAGGTAAAATGCTATGAATTGCGTAAGGCAGCGGGTGTGTCTGCGATCAGCCTCCCGCTGGTAAAGAAGAGCCTCTGGTCATAGAGGTCCACTTCTCACCCAGATAACTCTTTGTATAACCCTTGGAACAGGAGACTAGAAGTGGTGAAATCTGTAATCCCAGCTCTGAGAATGACACATATTTTTTAAAATTTTTTATTTATTTTTTAAAATTCAAAGTACTTACTAAAATAGATACATTTGTTTTATTTAAGACATATTTTTATTTAAATAAGAAATGGATACCAAGTAACACCAAGTTAGGTATCTAGCTTTGCTTTTTCATTTCTGGGGCTGAATTTCAAGGGGATCAGAACCTTCAGTTGGATTACATTCGGTGCACAATCCATTATTGCATGTGTGCATTTTTTTGCGGAGAGAAGGTATATTAACACGTAGGTCCTTGTTGCTATGTACTATTATTATTATTTTAAATAACTATTGTTACTATTTTTGTTATTATTTTTAATTTTTAATTATTATTTTTAAAGTGACATCGATATAAACGAGGTATTGACAAAGAGCAATCCAGTGTATGTCTCCAAATATGTAAAGGCTATCAGGGAGTGGGTGGTGAACCCAAGGGCTGAACTGAAAGCAGCAATAGGAAGTCCAAGAAGAGAGCTTGCAAGATTAGACCAGAACAGAAAATAGGCTGGAAGTGGTGAGCTTCCCATCACTAGAGATTTGTAAGCAGCTAGCAGACAATGTCTCTCGGGTAGGTTATAGAGGGGACTCGGTGTCCTGCAGGGGTTGGGGAGAGAGGTTGCACAACCTCTAAAGGCCTTTCCAGGGAGCTTCTTTGTGGAGAGTCATGAGCCCAACCTCGTGCGGCAGCGTTGACACAAGCAATACCCTCGTGCCAAGGATCTTGGGGTGGGGAGTGATTTGGCCTGTCAAGTTGCCATTGGGCAGACATCCCAGAGAGGGTATTAGAATTCTGATTGTTCTGTTTGAACTCTAAAATCGGACTTAGGGTTTTTTATAATGAATCAAACGAAAGGCAGCCCCGTTTCCAGCCTTCCCTTTGTGCGTGCTGACATTTAATGAGTAAGCCGCCCTGCGGGTGTAGAGGAGGGAGGCTGGGCCAGAAGCAGAAAGGGCAGCTCTTCTGGGGACCACGGGGCGCCTGGCAACCCTGACTGCCGCCCTGTGCCCTCGGCTGACAGATGTGGCCGGAGAAGCCCGCACAGGTGAGCCTCGCTTGAGGCAACCAGCAGGCTTTTCCACGTCCCCCCATTGAATCGCACCCCTGACCTGCTTGGGGAGAGCTATAGCTTCATTTCTGTCTCCTTCTGAAGGCACTGATAGGTGTGAGGCACTCTCTTTGGGCCTCAATTTGTTCATCTGTGTAATGGGTCAGGGGTTATGAAAACTGTTTATGGATGGACTTCCAGACTTTTGGAAATTTTTGAATTTTGTCTTTGATGAGTTTGTGTCTACTTCTGGGGGAGAGAGAATGCATACGTGCATCAGACTCTCAGATGTTTGAGACTCATGGGTATATATATAACCTTTGGGGGCCTCTCTCTTCTGGTGATATGTGGTGTTGGTCTCTCTTCTCCAACCCCAACCAAACAAGGATGACAACAGAGCTTATTTCTAAATGTCTGTCACCCTATTCTTGTTGGGTTTTCACTGAACCCATCCCACATCCACCACGTCCTTGGTTTTCCCGACAGCGACCCTGTGAGGTTGGTGGCAACAACCACAGTGTGCCCACCGGACAGACCAGGAAGTTGGGGGCTGGAGTTGACAGGTGACCCATTCACTCAAGGACTCCCAGCCACTGAAGGACAAGAGCTGGGGCCATGGGGAGGACTAAATGTTAACATTGTGTTCAGAACAGTGCCTGCTCCGCAGTTCATTGTTACATGTTTCGTGCAGATCAGCTCAGTGACAAATGTCCATCTCCCGCCCCTCCCCCACGTCTGCCCATTTCAAAGGCAGTCTGGCCATTGCTGCGTTTTCCTGCAGCCCAAACAGTGTCTCTGTTCCTTTGTCTCCTCCTTTGGCTGGTGCCGCCGAGGTCTGAACTGGGGTCTGGGTAGCCAAATCCGAGTCTCCCTGCGCCCCAGTGCACGTGACCCCCTGGCAGGAAGTTCAAGCTTTGGGAAATACCAGGGCCCACAGGCCTTGCCAGGCAATAGCCAGGATTCTGCAGGACCCGCCTGCCCCCCAAGCCCTCCGCTGTCAGCCCCCATTAGGTTGTTGGCACGAGAGAGGCTCCCCCAGCTGGGCATCGACTCAGGCAGACCTCAGCTGCTTGACCTCAGCTCCAACCCAGAGGAGGAGCAGACCGAAGTGTGGTGGCCAGAGACTCCTGGAGGATCTGGCAACTAAGTGCCTTCTGGTGGACTGCTCATCAGCTCCTGGCTGTGTCGGCCTCAGGCCTGGGAGGGGCTGAGCAGCCACTGATAAGGGCTTCTCTGTCCCGTGGGCTGTGATCAGTTTCTCTCTTGGGGGGTACTCAGGGCTCAGGTCTTGCAGGGTGAGGACAGGCAGACCTGGGTTGGCATCCACAGAGGCCCCTCGAAGCTGGCTGAGCGGGTGGGGATGCATGTCTGCTGAGCAGAGCGTTTCTGCCCGCTCCAGCTTCCCTCTCACCTTCTGGGGCCTGACTGCCCCTTAGCAACGGAAGAAGCGGATCAACACAGAATATGGCCATGGCCGCCAGATGGCACTAACGCACACTTCTGCCGCCGCGCAGAGGCCGAGGAAAGCAGGGAGGACTAGGGGTCTTTGTTCTCCAGACCCTCCTCAGCGCCTGTGGGGACCCTCACTTCCCCGAACCAGAGGAGTGAAAAGTAATTCTTGTCTGGATGAAAAGATCCATTTGATTTGTTTTGTTATATCTTGGGTGGATTTATTTACTCATTGATTCACTCATTCACTGATGAGAACCTAGTCCTAGTATGTACCAGAGAGGAACTGGAGTGGACAAAGAAGGAATAACCCTTGTCACTGGGAAACTCTTAGTCTGATGGAGGGCGCAGATGGTATGCTGATAAGGAAACATATATTGAGCACCTACTGCATGCTTATTTGTAGCCCACAGGTGTCTCCCCTGTGCCTTCAAAGTAAATCCAGACTCCTTCCTCATTTCATTCCTGCTCTCTGCTCTGGTCACCCCATACTAGCTGCAGATGTGTCCCCAAGGACACCCCATGCCCCTGAGCCTCATCCCTGAGCCTTTCCCCATCTCTCTGAAACTGGTTGACTCTTATCTGTCCCTCATGTTGTCCCCCTTAAAAAAAAAAAAAAAAAAAGCCTCTCCTAACCTACCCCTCCCACCAAACCTGCCACAATTTGTTGAAAGGATCTTTCAGGGGACCAGCAGCCTTGGGGACAGAAGGCAGCAAACACTTCTATTTATCTCTCCTGTGTCTAGATGAGTTCCTGGCACATGGTCGGCCCTCAGTAGATGGTTGGGTTTACAGAGATGAGAGAAGGCCATCTCCAAACCTGGCAGAGAAATCATGCACAGAACCCCACCTGGGGAGACCAGAGAGGGGTGCCCACAACAGATGATACTTGAGCTGAGTCAGGGGGAAAACTCCAGGTCATGAGATCTGAAGAAATATGCAGCGGAAATTTCTAAGTGGAAGGGCAGCAGAGAAAAGTAAAATCCAGGACGCCTGGGTGGCTCAGTTGGTTAAGCGATTGCCTTCGGCTCAGGTCATGATCCTGGGGTCCTGGGATCGAGTCCCTCATCGGGCTCCTCTGCTCTGCAGGGAGCCTGCTTCTTCCTCTCCCTCTGCCTGCTGCTCTCCCCTGTTGTGGTCTCTCTCTCTCTCCCTGTCAAATAAATAAAATCTTAAAAAGAAGAAGAAGAAGTAAAATCCAGAGGATGAGGGCCCTCCCAAGCTGGGACAGGGAGATGGAACTTTTTCCAGAGGGCAACGAGGAGCCATTAAAAAGTTTTAGGTCGGTGGGTGGATACAATCATACTTGGGTGTCACATAGTCTATCTGGAGGTAGTTGCTGTGTAACAAACCACCCCTGAAATGTAAAACAGTAGCCATGTATTTGGCTGATGGGTCTGCAGACCACCCGGCAAGTTCCACCGACCTGGCTGGCCTCAGCTGATCTTGACTGGGCTCACTCAAGTGTCTGCAGCTGTGGGTCAGTGGGAGGCTGGCTGGGCCTCGACAGCCTCTGCTGGCATGGCCCCCCTCCGTGGGATGTGTCATTCCCAGCAGGCCAGCCTAGGCTTGTTCACAAGGCAGTCACGGGGGTTCAAGAGCATGCGTGCACATGGGCAAGTCCTCTTGAGGCACGGCATCACTTCTGCATATTTTACTACCAAAGCAAGTGAAGAGGCCAGCCCAGACTCTTAAATGAGTGGAGCTGAAAACTCAGGTGGCAAAGGGTGCATCTCTAGCAAGGTGAACACAAGGGTGGCCAGTCAGATGGATCGCTCTGGCTCGGAAGCATGGAGGATAAGGGGAAGGGAGACCAGTTAGGAACCTTTCACCAGCCCAGCTGGGAGGCCAAGGACAGATCCTTTGCAGAGAAGTGCTACGTGAGTGGAGTTTCCTGAGCGCTTCGGAGGTGCCTGGAACTGGCTTAGTCCTGTTGGAGGCTGGGAAGACCACCAGGGCCAAGAGACACTTCATCTCAGGGGAAGTAGGAGTGAGACTTGGGAAGCACCTACCTAAGCCGCCCCTGCATGGTTAGGAGTCTGGAGGCTGCAAGAGACCAGTCTGAATGCTGCCCCTGGAAGTGTCAGCTCAGGCACAATCCAGAACCCCCGGGGACATTGCTGGGGTCTCTCTGCCTGGAGTTATGGTCCTGGATCCATCCCTGAAGCAGATGTGGCTATATGGACATCGCCCACTGGAGGGCAGCAGAGAACCGTCAGTCAAACGGGTGCCTTTGGCAGGAAGCCCCTGAACTCAGGCGATCAGGACAAGCCCAGAATAGGATTTTTATGAAGTGTCCTGTTTAGGAAGGAAGGATTGCTCTGCAGGCTCAAGTTCTACAGCCAGGTTTATATGTTTATATGCTATCATATATTTATATGCTAAGGTTTATATCCCAGCTCTGTCGCCAGGGTGGGCTTCATAGGTGTGAGACCCAGAGCCCTAGGCTGGTGGTTGGTTTCATGCTCTGCTATTGTCATCTTGAAATTCTTAATAATTTGTTAAAGTAAAGGCTTATTTTTATTTTGCACAGAAAATTATGTACTTGGTCCTGTCTGCCACTTCCTCGTTGTTTTCCTCAGGCCTCATGTTAACGTTCATGAGGTTGATAGCACGTATTCACCTCAAAGTGTTGCATGGAAGGAGGGACACTGCACTCTGGCCACCCCAAATCCCGTTGTTGGAAGCTGTTGAGGGCCCAGACACACAGAGCAGAGGCAGAGTCCCCCTTGGCAGCTCCCAGGGCCAAGCCGTCCCCACCAGAGGCACCTTCCAGACAACGGTGCACACCCTATTCATCCTTTTCTGAGCCCAAGACACAGACACTGACTTGGTCTCCAAAAGAATTTATTCCCCAAATTGAAGCCACAATTCCCCCTCCCTGACCTCTGCCTTCCTCCACCAGACAATCCCCAGCCTTCACAACAAGATCCTCTTTGCCTCATAAACACCTTCTCTAGAACACCCCTGTCTGGGCTCCCCGGGCCCCAAGGCCAGCCAGGCCTCCCATTCACAGCTCGACGTGTTTTGAGTGAGGTGGCTTTTCCGCTTCCCCCTTGGCCAGAAGCTCAGTCCAGAAAGCCACTTCCTGGTCTTTTAGCTTCTGGGCTGGCTGAGTGGTAACTCCAATCTGCAGGTACCCTTCCTTCTGGTCGTATGCGGGCCAAGAGGGCAGCCCTTCCCCATTGGGGTTCCTGGGAACAGAATCAAGTGAGAATTACCCAAAGCTACTGTGGGTCCCCCAACAACACTTTGAGATTCACGAGACCTCTTGGTTTCATTTCCACCAGGAAGCTCATTCACCTCCAGAGGCAGGGAGTTCACCAAATCCTAGGGAGCCTGTCCACTCTCAGAGAACTCTCAGTGTCAGGGTCCCAGGGCTGGGAATCAACACGCCAGGCCCTCCCCCAGCCTTGCTCCATCTTTGCCACTGGGCTCACCCATTCCGGGCGAAGTTGGCCCATAGTTTCATCACCATCTTGCTGAGTCTGCCCTCCTCTTCTGAGGCACCTCCTGTGGGGAAGAAGAAAAAAAGCCTTTGCTACTCCAAGCGTGGTTTATGGTCAGCAGCCCTGGACAGCTTGTGGGAAATTCAGAATCTGAGCCCTACTCCGGATCTGCTGCATCAAAACCTGCATTTCAGGAAAATCTGGGTAATTTGTGTGCACTTTAAGCTCGGGAGTTCCTGATGGAGGACGCAGGGGGAGGGCTACGGTCAGTCCGTAAGCCGGCCACCTTTGTCATCTATGCCTATACATCCTGCCCTCCCCTCACCCGTCGAGGTCCCAGCGCCACACCCAGGGGGTCCACCACGGCAACCCCACCTCGGGTTTGTGCTCCTTGGGGCCTTTCCTCAATCTCCTTCACCCACCCACATTTTTCAAAGAATCTGAAAAATAACCCGAGCGCTTAACGCCCAGAGGTGCTGGTATGTCATAAACAGTCCTGAGGCGAGTCACACGCATGGCATCTCTAACTGCTGCTAGTTAGGACGTTGGAGATATTTGTGAGAGGTCTTCTTTAAAGTATTATATTATTAAATATATTAAGTTTAGAAACATGTGTTTTAGGTAGATAGATGGTTGAACAGACACACAGATGCACATTAGTCCCGATTCAAGGTCAACACCCATTCTGACCTTACTCTCACTCACATTCTGGCGCACTCTTGGGAGTGGGCGGGGAGCGGTGGCATTCTGGCCCTTGAGCAGGGCCCTGTAGGTGACCCGCCAGGTGTCTTAGGGATACCCGGGCCCAAATTCTCAGACACTACAAACAGGGACACATGTTTACACCTTCTCCATCATGTGGGTCGAAGAAAGAGAAAGGCTGGAAATCTTTGTAGCTCAATCCTGCTCTGGTGTATTTGGTAAGAACCAGAGAGAAAGGGGGACCTGCCCAAGGCCGCCACCAAACTGAGACTCAAACCCAGATCTTCTGACTCCAAGTCTGTAGTCACCAAAGGGCCATCACCTTTCAAAAGTGGGGCCCCGAAGACGGAGAAGAGCTCATCCCCGTGGTCCCCTACCACCATCTTGGGTTTCAGGTCTGACGAGAAGCTTGGACGATACTGGAACTCATACATGTAGGTGGGGGCTCCGGCATCTGGGAAGAGATGGATTCACACACAGTTCATTTTACCAGACGCACACCTGGGTGGCGCCGAGGTCTCCGGGGCCCTGGGTGCTCAGGGACAGGGAGGTCCACCCGGGTCCTGGGTACACGACAACAGCAACATTAATAGCCACTGCCCAGTGTCAGAGTCAACTGTGTGCTACACACTGTGTGGACCTGCAGAAAACCCCCAGTTACCAGCACAACAGAGAAATAGAGCTTTGGGAAAGGTCCGTGATTTGCTTAAAGACGCACCTTTGGTGGAGGTGAAACTGGCTTTGTGCCAGGTATTGAGTGGCTCAATGAATGCAGGTTGAATGAATAAAATGTTGAAACTGGGGGCGTACATCCATTCAAACTGACTATTGTTATGGGGCCTTGGGTCAACCCCCACAGATGCCGTTGCCTACCAATGTGTTCCCACACACATCTACGTACAGACAGCTGACACTCCCACCTTTCACTAGAAACAGGCTGGGTCCGATTCCTTCGCAGGCTGTCTGCAGCCCGGCAGGTGCCCTCTATTCTGCCCAGTCTGAATAGTTTCCAGTGTTTTTCTCATCTAATTTCTAGGGAGGAGTGACGCAAATCTGAGTTGCTGGTCTGACAGCTATTTAAATACAAACATGGGGAAAGGGCACAATCTGTCTCTTGCATCTCGGGAAACCAAAAACCCAACATTTTCTATTTCTCCATCACCTCGTATCTTGCTTCCTGCCAGGCCCAGGGTGGTGGCAGCAGAGAGAAGGGGGATCTCTGAGGGAGGACAAAGGTGGCTCTCTCGTCTTTTCCCAGTCCCTGCTCTTGGAACCCCCTTTCTGAGCCCCCAGAAGGGCTCAGCTTTCCTGCAAATGGCTTCATCCAGAGCTGTTCACTCACTCCTTCAGGGCTAAGTTGGGGGCCAGCATCCTGGGGAGCTCAGCGCTTTGCATGGACCCTAGCACCCCACAGAGGAGTGACTCTGATGGGGGGATGGCCGGGCCCCCAGTGGGGCTGGAGGAGACATTGTACAGCTTTTCCCCCGTGTGTACAATAAGAAACTTGGAAGGAGCAGAAACAATGGATGAACAAAAAGATCACTTATAATCCCACCGCTCGAAAACACCTGTGTTCGTATTTTAGCATATACCCTACCTACGCATATAAAATGGGATGATGTTGGATATGTCATTTTGAAATAAATGATAATCATTTCTCCATATCATTAAATATTTGTCCAAAAATGACAACTATATATGCCATCCCCGCATGAAGATGTGCAATAATTTATCGAATTGCCTCCCTCAGCCCCGTCAATGAGCCCTTGATTTAGCAAGAGGTGTTGTCTGAAAGAAGCAACCCTCTGTGGGTCTGAAACCCACCTGTTAGCAGCTGCTTCAAAGTCAAGCAGAACTCGCTGAGAGAAGGGGCTGTAACTTCGCCTCCACCACTCAGAAGTTTTAGGAAGGAGCTCCTTGACTTTTCGTGAAGGAGAGAACTTCTTTGGGCAGCATGCTGCACAAAAGATAATTTTCCTTTTCTTCCCCCCCCCCTTTTTTTTAGCTTTCTGCCTAAAACCACAGAGATGTATAAAATTCCTACAAGCACAAGTTTCCAAAGGAAAGTAGGGCACAGATTAGGATAACAGGAAAACGGGAGAAGCAGGGAGGACAGAGTTAGTAATCTAAGTATGCCATTGAAAACATGGGGATGGTCTTTCTTTCTTTTTTTTTTTTTTTTGGCAAAGAAAAGCTTATGAAATCAGCAGCATTATCTTTATTTTTAAATCTGAGTTTCCCAAGTGAGAGAATTAAGAAATCCCTCTCATACCCTGGAAAGGAATTTCACAACATGTATCAGGAATTTTAAAATGCTCTTAGGGGCCCGCCTGGGAATTTCACTTCTAATAACCAATCCTAAGAAAACTTTTAGAGACTTGGTTAAAGATTTATGCACATAAGGCTGAGCATAATCTTTTTTCTTGCATTAAAATACGGATCTGGCTAGACTATCCAATAGTAGAGGAATGCTAGAGTAAATTTTGATGCATCATTCTGTGAAACAGTGGATGTTTTTGAAGACTTTTCATTGATATTGAACAAAGGCTTACAAAATAGTGTTTTATGAACAAAACATAATATAACATTAATTTCTAAGTTATATGTAAGACGTGGAAAGATTATTCGAAGAAATATATCAAAAATTTATAGCAGCTGTTTCTCGGTGGAGGAATTCAGAGTAGTATCGAATTTCTTCTTCACGTGTTCTCACATAATATCCCAGTGTAGGATATTAAATTTATATGCAGAGGAGTTCTTTCTTATCAGAAAGAGAGTGAGACAAATACAAAATGAAAGAGTACCATCGATAAAATCTGTGTAGTCGTGGTAAGACTCTGAATTCAAAGTCACAGGATACCAGATTAAAAAAACACAAGTCCAGTAAGGCTGGGACCAGCAGACAAAGCAGAATAAGATACCACAAATCAGACTTGTATCCAGAGGCAAAACCAAGTTTATGAAACAGCAAATTTGACGCCAGGTGGCCCCTGGCTGACGAGTTTCGTCAGGACCCTCGAGAGGAGGAAGGAGCACCTGTACTCACTATACTGAGGGCTTGAGAACAGAGCAGGTCAGCTCAGCTGCTTTTTCTCATGCCTAGAAAGTCCTGAACTTTAAAACCCTCCCGGCATGGTTAGAGAGAGGTCTGTACCAAGAACCATTTCCTGGCTTGCAGACCAGGTGAAGGAGGGGTCCTGTGAGGACCTCAAAAAGACACTCAGAAGGGATGCATCCTCTCTAGATGCACTTATCCATTCCTGATCTCATACTCCACCCACACAGCCTCGGATCAATGTTGGATGGTCCTGTGATAGGCCCACCACACACCAGGATGGACAGAAGCCAGCAGCAGACATGGACACTCTCTAGAACACCTGTCTCCACACCTCCCATTGCTCGCTTTTTTTGTTTGTTTGTTTGTTTGTTTGTTTGTTTTTGGTCTTGGACCACCAGCCTGATTCTCTGCTTGGCTTCAGTCTACCCCCAGCTCCACTAGACAACAAACTAGTTTGCCCCTAGCTCTGATCTTGGAAACCTTCCAAGACGTATCTTCTAAGACTGGCCCTCTGGCCCCAGAGACCACAGGGACGTCAGGGGAGGAGCCCCTGTGGTAGATGCTGCTGGTCCCTCATCACATCCCCAGCTTCTGGGCACACTGGCTGGACTTCCCCCTCTGGCATCCGTAGCTCTTTGCCTGAGGTCTTTGGCCACCAAGTGACTATTCTGCCCAGGTGTGCAGCAAGTCAGAGCTCCAGGGAATTAATAGCCCCTTGGGAACCGGCTTTAACCCATGACTCCCGGGAGTGGGAGGCTAAATACCCCAGCTCCCTTGCCACTCGCACGGAATAGCCCAGAGACATGACTGGAGACATGACACCTCACAGTGGCTACCTGCTTACTGTGCAGCTCCGGTTGGCTTCCTTCTCCTTACTATGCCACTCCTCCTCTCCTCTACTGGTGTGTTCTGGGACCCCCTCCCAAATAAGCTACTTGCATGCAAATTCTCTCTTCGGAGTTGCCTTCTGGTGGACCCAAAGTGAGATGGTGCCCCATCCCTGGCCATATGGGATTGGCCCTGGGGGCCTGACCCTTGGTAGTTTCCACCTATGTGTCTATGCTGAGAAGTGGGCAGGACAGACAGAGAAGCCGGTGTGGTCGGTGTTCCTCTCCTGTCCAACCTCTGGGACTCACTTCTGTGGTGACGGGCCACAGTCACAGATGGGACACCAAACATCAAATCTCCTAACATGTCCAAGAACAGGTCCTTCTTTTTGACAGGGTCATCTGTCCCTCCTAAATACTTCTCAGTGGCCAGCGGAGTCAGTTCCTCAGGGATTCCCTGAAATGGAGCAGAAGTAGAAGTGACCCCTGCCCCCAGCCCGGTGAATGATGCGGCTTCTAGAGCCCAGGATGGCTTGCGCGAATGGTGACTCTCTCCAGCCCTATGCAACCACCCCCCACCCTGCGTGGTGATGGGGGAAGGGCAGAAAAATGGGGACAGAACCCTCCATCCCAGGGCTTTACCCTGCCATTTAATTGCTCAGCGATTTGGGGCAAGTCTCTGTCCCTCTTTGGGTCTCAGACAGTTCCTGCGGTTCCCTAGTCTCTTACAACAACGGGGTAGGACTTCCACAAGAGTGATGTGGCCGTCTTCTGGTCCAGCTTGCCCTCAGAGAGTGGGTAACCCATCATCTGTTAGGACAACAGTGACACAATTGTGAATCATCAAGAACTAGCAGAAAGAATCAAACTTATCAACAAACCACACCAATACGGGCTAAAGGTCACTTTGTCGTGACTTAGACAAGCACGGGTCCTTGATGTGTTGGGCAAAATCAGTGAAACAAATGGGCTTATATTATCCAGAAACTCAAGCTGCGCCAAAGGATAAAGTCAATGTGAAGAGAAGCTGTCCCAGGCCTTTGCAGGATGTGTGTGTGTGCATCAGGCAAGAATTCCCACCCTGGACATGGTGACACACAGGAGAGGTTTAGGCCTGGCTAGCGTTGAAGCAGAGGGCTCTGGGGCAAGGAACACAGACCTTACAAATACCCACACTTGTCTCAGATGACCTGGGAAGCCCCAAATCCCGCCATTATGGCTTTGGTCCATCAGTGACCTCTGAAAGTCTGTGAAGTGAGAACAGCAGAACTCTGCACCTAACGCTCCATCTGAACCTCCCCGTCAAGGGACTTGACCAAACTCTAGCCTTGGCTGCCAAAAGCTTAAGATCTCGTCCCAGGAATGGATGGGGAGAATGTCCCAGTGCCCCTTCAAATGCTTGCCTGAGAAAGCTCCTGGCAACCAGGGGAATTTACCATTTGTTCTGGCCAAAAGCTGGTGATAGGGTGATAGGTCCCCTAGCCCCCTCTTTGAGTGGCTTACTTTAGAGAGCTTGCAATCACAAATCCTCCTCTGCCCTCTGAGATGTAAATCTACCACCCAAAACTGTTTCCTCCAGGCCCGGAGAGCCACCTCTCGAAATGCAGACATTCAGCCAGGAAGCCCTGTCCTCTCCCAGGCTCTGTGGGAGTGGGAAGACCTGGCTCTGGGGGGGCACCTTGTGGCAACCTGCCCCACTGTCTTCTGTCAGAGACAGAAATGTGTCTGCCCAGCGATCATCCCCCCAGGCCCTCCCAACGCCCACATTTTAGGATTCTTCGATTGGAAGGCCAGAGAATGTTTGGGGAGAAGAGTCCCCAGGTGATACTTGGGCCACCCTAGAGAAGCTCCTCATGGAAATGTCAACCTGTGTGAAGGGGACAGCTGCTCTGGATTCAGAGGGGGATCCGGAGAAGGAGGAGCCCTGCAAGCAGAGATGGAGGGGTGATGCGATGCGTGGGGGAGGAGAACCGAAGGGAACCCCACATTCTCACCATTGGAAGAAGCCAGCCAAATTCTTGCTTGTTGATTCCGATGATGTAGGGAACAGAGTTGAATTTCTTTTCAGCCAGAATCTCTTCAGGCATCTTTGGCAGCAGAACACCATCAACCACCGTGGTCAGGAAGGGGTGGGTCTGGGGAGGAGGGCGTCATGGTGTCCGGGCTTCCCTTCTAGAGCCCACACCCATGGCCCCCTCTCCGCCGGCCTGAGCGGGAAGCCAGCACCCCAGACCTGCACGGCCACGGGCAGTGGCCACAGAATTCAAGCTCCCGAACAAAGGGGGCCAAGTGCACGTGACCCCAGAGGGCAGAACGTCGATTCAGGAACTAGCAGTGGTAAGGTGATGGGGGCAAAACTCACTCAAATTGAAATACAGAGGGGCATCTGGGTGGCTGGGTCCGTTGAACAACGGACTCTTGATTTTGGCTCAGGTAATGATCTCAGGGTCGGGAGATCAAGCCCCGCATTGGGCTCTGCACTGAGCATGAAGCCTTCCTAAGATTCTCTCTCTCTCTCCCTCTCCTTCTGCCCCTCCCCACCACCTCCCCCCTTGTGTGCTCTCTCTTTTTCTAAAATATATATATGTATAAATATATACATGTTTTCGTGTATACATATTTTAAAGATTTATTTATTTAGAGAGAGAGAGAGCACAAGTGGGGGAAGGGGCAGAGAGAGAAAGAGAAGCAGAGTCCTTGCTGAGCAGGGAGCCTGACACGGGGCTCGATCCCAGGACCCCGAGATCAGGACCTGAGCCGAAGGCAGACGCTTAACTGACTGAGCCACCCAGGTGCCCCTATTTTCATATATTTATATGCGTATAAGTATACATTAAACATAAATGTATTAAACTTATAAATATATAAGTTTATATATATTTATAAATTTGTATATATAAATATATAAATGTGTATATATTGAAATTTGTAAACATGCATTTTATATGATTTTAATATAAACACATAAAATATATATATGTACATATTTCTATATCTCAATTTGAAGTACATGTTTGCCTATATGATCTCTAGCTACAGTCAGTTCTGGTATCCGTGCTAGTTCAGTTCTATAAAAGCCACTGTGAACTCTGAACTAGCAAGTGCTGAGCTGCTGCTCCTGCTGGAGGTACAATGTCAGGTTCCTGCAAGTATCTGGTCACATTTTCATCAGCCCTGTTTTATGCGTGTTTAAAGACACCCGATGTAACCATGCATTGCTCACAGAAAATGAATTATGTGTAGTGTTTATTTATAATAAGACACCAGCTGAGAAGGGCTCACCATTTCCTGGGCCCTGGGTAACATGCCTGGAGCTTCCTTGACCTTCAGCCTCATGACCGTGTCATCCGTGATCCACTGTCATCTCTCAAAATCTCCCACAACTTCATCACACACTAGATGTTACTTTAGCACATGCCTGAGCAGCCTCAGACAGATTGGCAAGTTGCGTCTTCCTTTTCCTGCATGGCAGCCTTACTGATCCATTACCACTGAGCTCATGGCCCACAGCCCGGTGAGCCACCTTGAGTGAAGCTGATCTAACATTCGACTTTCTCCATAAGGCGCATCAGAGTCTCCTTGCCCTTAGGAGCACGGGACAGCACCTTAGCGCTGTGCCCACGGCCATTTTCAAAAGTGAAACCAGCAAGAGAAAGCACAGAAATGCGGAAAATGTGGCCCTACATAGACCGTGCAAAGGACACATGTTAATAGTGTGAGACGTGAGACAAGACGACAGAGGGTGGCCATGTTTGATCTCGAGGGAGAGCCTACGTATGGTCACTCAAGCTTTTTGTCACTCTGTGCGCATCCGTGAATGATAGCAAAAGTGCCACAAGCATTGATTTTGGGGTCACACATACATTTTAGTGAGTCGATGAATTCACAAATAAAGAATTCACCATTAATAAGGATTAACTGTATTCAGCTATCTCTATTTAAACAGAACTTGCAACTGGGGGCGCCTGAGTGGCTCAACCGGATAAGCGTCTGACTCTCGATTTTGGCTCAGGTCATGACCTCAAGGTCCTGGGATCGAGCCCCTCGTCAGGCTCTGTGCTTAGCATGAAGTCTGCTTGTCCCTCTCCCTCTGCTCCTCCCCCTGTGCTCTCTCTCTCTCTCTAGCTCTAAAATAAATAAATAAAATCTTTAAACATAAGCTGCTACAGATAAAACAGTTCGCTTCGAGGAGGTAGTGAGCTCCCCATCACTCAAGGTGCTTACATGAAGACCCAACTCCCTGTTGGAGAGGAAAAGCACAAATAGGGGGCGGAGCAAGATGGCGGAGGAGTAGGAGACCTGGATTTCGTCTGGTCTCAGGAATTCAGCTGAATAGGGATCAAACCATTCTGAACACCTACGAACTCAACAGGAGATCGAAGAAGAGAGTAGCAACAACTCTCTGAAGAGAGAAGCGACCACTTACTGGAAGGTAGGACGTGCGGAGAAGTGAATCCGAGGCGATATTCGGGAGGATAGACGGCGGGGGAGGGGGCCTCCGCCAGGCGCTTCTGGCAAGTGCTAGAGCCGCGGAGCACAAAATCGGCTTTTAGAAGTCGGCTCCGCTGAGGAACGTCACTCCAGTGGCTAAGCGGGGGGTGGAATCCTCCCGGGACAGTGTGGTCTCAGGACCCTCGGGGTCACAGAAAGACC
>NW_027397118.1:705236-705589 GCF_003265705.2 Callorhinus ursinus | reverse complement strand
AGCCGCAGCAACTTCTTCCTAGAAACATCGCCAAAGGCAAGGGAAGCCAGGGCAAAAATGAACTATTGGGATTTCATCAAGATAAAAAGCTTTTGCACAGCAAAAGAAACAGTCCACAAAACCAAAAGACAACCGACAGAATGGGAGAAAATATTTGCAAATGACATATCAGATAAAGGGCTAGTATCCAACATCTATAAAGAACTTCTCAAACTCAACACCCACAGAACAACTAATCCAATCAAGAAATGGGCAGAAGACATGAACAGACATTTTTCCAAAGAAGACATCCAAATGGCCAACAGACACATGAAAAAGTGCTCAACATCGCTCGGCATCAGGGAAATCCAAAT
>NW_027397118.1:704496-705136 GCF_003265705.2 Callorhinus ursinus | reverse complement strand
AGTCAGGAAACGACAGATGTTGGCGGGGATGCGGAGAAAGGGGAACCGTCCTACACTTTTGGTGGGAATGCAAGCTGGTGCAACCACTCTGGAAAACAGTATGGAGGTTCCTCAAACAGTTGAAAATAGAGCTACCCTACAATCCAGCAATTGCACTACTGGGTATTTACCCCAAAGATACAAATGTAGGGATCCGAAGGGGTACGTGCACCCCAATGTTTATAGCAGCAATGTCCACAATAGCCAAACTGTGGAAAGAGTCGAGATGTCCATCGACAGATGAATGGATAAAGAAGAGGTGGTATATATACACAGTGTAATATTATGCAGCCATCAAAAGGAATGAGATCTTGCCATTTGCAACGACGTGGATGGAACTGCAGGGTGTTATGCTGAGTGAAATACGTCAATCAGAGAAAGACATGTATCATATGACCTCACTGATATGAGGAATTCTTAATCTCAGGAAACAAACTGAGGGTTGCTGGAGTGGTGGGGGGTTGGAGGGATTGGGTGGCTGGGTGATAGACATTGGGGAGGGTATGTGCTACAGTGAGCACTGTGAATTGTACAAGACTGATGAATCACGGATCTGTACTTCTGAAACAAATAATGCAATATATGTTAAGAAAAAAAAAAG